>NW_017152577.1:710436-735460 GCF_001652005.2 Ceratina calcarata
GTTCTAGATACTGCTATTACTTGCAAAAAAGGTCGAATACAATTCGTGGGACACAAAATCCCATAAAGTTGGCACTCTTTAGTAATTTCTCCTCGGTGCATTAAGTTCGAAAAACCTTCATGTATATTTTAAATCGAACGCTTCTAAAGAGCTCGTAAAGTGGCGTCACCGATGGACGAACTGGAAAGCTCGTTCGAACGAGGGAAGAGAAGGCAGAGCTTAATTTCCCGAATGATTACAGCGTTAAAGCGAAGCTTTTGTACGGAACAGAGTATAATTGTTACTGCGCGTTGGCGATAACGAATCTTCGGTGTCCGGGGCTTCTCTTTGTCAACGAACAAACTTCTACGGCGCGGGTCTTTCGCGAAGGAGAAGCCAATTACGGTATTCATTACCGGGCGTAACAACCGACCCGCCTCGTTTTTTCCGTAGCCGGGGTATTACGTTAATAAGCTACTACTTAGAGGTTCGCCGCTGCAAAAATTGACACAGGATGCCGTACAAAAAGGAGCGATTCCCTTTTTGCTTACGATCAATTATCTCCTACTCGGCGAGGTCTCAAAGCGGAAGAAGCATCGGGGACAAGCGTAAGAAACAGGAGTCGGAAAGTGGCTTCAGTTATATCTGGGCCTGAGAGCCTATCGATGGACAATCACGGACGAGGGACAATTAAATTTTCCTTACCGCAATCTCTTTGAACCGTCGTCTAATTGGCTGACCGCAAAATCGAGAAGTCGTTGCGGTTCGACGACGATGCAACTAGGGCTCTACGTAGATACAGCGAAACGAGGAAGAGGAGGCAGAGAGGAGCGACAAAGGGCATCAAACCGTAGCTGATCGCAGAGCCAAGGATCTCGTTGGCCCTTGGCGATGCGTCTCCAAGGAGTTTTCTCAATAGTTCACGGACCGAATGGAAGAGCGAGAGAGAGAGAGAGAGAGATACACACACACACACAGAAAGGGAGAGACAGACAGAAAGGGAGAGAATAGAGGCACTGGAAGTGTCGCCCCGCCATCTTCTCGGGAAATTACACGGTTTTTTCTCCGATCGACCTCTTACCTCGGCCGAGATAAAGCGACCGAGTCGAGCCGCCAGTGGTTTTCCCCTTACATTAATATCTGACCTAACCGATGCGGAGGTTTGTTACGGACAAGGCACAAATATTTGACGTCGTGGCAAACAAGAAAGAAGTTATTTGTAAGACAAACACGGAGGTCGGAAGGCAATATCGAGAAACCCGGTGGTATATTGTTCTGTCGTGAATATCGATGCGAGTGAGCGTTGCTCGGTACATCCACCGTTGGGAGAATCCGGCAAGTTTGTTATTTAAACGCAAGGCAAGTTCTGCACGCGAAACGGGTTTCGCAACGGTTTCAATCACGTCGGATCGCCGCGATCAAAGCCTCGATTACGGACCTTTGAACGAGCGACGGTCCCCATAAGCCGAAGCCATCCAACGTTTACAGATGAGTTTATAGAAACATCGCAGACTGTTAGATAATAACGGATACTGTTTCTAACGGAAGAAAGATTCTGTATCAACAATGTCGACGGCTATGCGGCCGAGCTCGGACCGTCCGACCATACGCGGAGAGAACTACTGAACCCGTAACGAAGCAATGGAAACGGAATTTACACTCTGCTAGCCTTTACCTTCTTTCTCGAACGCTTTTAACATTTATTTAGACGCGGCAACTTCCAAGGGGTGGTTCACCGAGTAAAAAATTAATAAAATCTTCCTCTCTCACAATAAACGAAAGTAGCTTTCCCCCGTTTTGAAGGGATCAAAGTGAATATAAATTCTGCTAGGCTAACTTCCAACGTGTTTGACGTTCACTTTACACACTTCGTTACTAGAACCATACAGGGTGAGCCATGCAGCACGATTTAATAAATTAAATCTGAAAAGTTGTAATCAAATATGGAATTTAACAAATTAAATCTGAAATGAGGAAAATCAATATAGGATATGAATTTTTCTATACATTGTAGTCGTAGACATTAAAAAACTCCACGCGTCAGCGTACTTCGGTATGCGGTAACATATCTGCATGTTTGTAAGTTAACAGTTCCCGATTTGTTTGCAAAATGAAACATTCACGGTATCAATTTACACATTCACCGTATCAATTTGAAATGTTTTCACCAAACAATTTCATCGACGTTCATGTGTGCTTTCAGTTTTGTGCATTGCATTTAAGAATTGTATAAATTTTTATATAAATACATGAAGTCTATTTATTACTAGGAATCACCCGTTGTATGGCTCGCCGTGTATTTAACTATTTCTCTTCATCGCCAGAAATCTAGTCAGAAGCCGGTTAATTGGTAAGGATAGCAAAAGCTCGGGCAGTCGCAAAGCGATTCGGCCATATACACATATAGAGAGCAACTAGCGTTATTCACGAAAGATCAAAGCCGGCGCGCAATGCAGGAGGAATCTCGAGGAAATTGAACGAAAAGTATCGCTTGGCGGGTTTTGCGTTTTTCCCAGCCTTGGAGAAACACGGAGGGTCGGCCGGCCGGCTCGCCGGGCGCAATTTGCAATTTGCAAAAGAGCCAGCGCTTTTGTCGATCGGTGAATGGCCGCGCGAATTGGAAAACGTCGGTTAGAAATCTGCCAGTGACGGGTGCTCGATCAGCGCCCGCGCCCGTACCCTTTCGCCGGGCAACTACCGACTTTCCTCCGCCCACGCTTTTCTTTTTAATTTCATCGACACCGAATGAATTAACCTCCCCCTCCCCGTTCGTGTTCAATTAATTAATGATAGTCGTCGGTCGGAAGTTACCCCAAGAATTCCGTGCGTTTTATAAAACTCGATAACCCCGAACGTGCTTCGTTTCACCGACTGAGACGATTTTAAACAAATCGATTTTACGTAACATGATTTTAACAGCTGTGTTAGTCGACTGCGAGCATTTCTGGCTTAAGAAGGACGCGTGGTTGACGTTCACGGTATAGCGAGCCGAGCAATGTCTCGAAGCAGGCGATGTCATCAGCAAATAACCGAGAGGCGTCTCGTTAACATTTCCTGACGTCGTCAGTTTCCCATGCAGGAATATTTGCGAGATCTCGATTACACTTGGCGCTGTTTGTTCGGCCGCGAGCAACTATCGCGCGATATACGTGTACAACGTATAACGTTCCCACAGACATCGAGTGATACGCCGGTAATGAATCCCTTTTGACTTCGTTTCGTCTTATTACATGCGTACGTAACAAGTCGCGTTTCTACTTGCGCAGAGTAACATCCGAAGTGAACACGCATTTAGCCCCGTAGTCCGAATTTCGGTATGTTTGCAGAGAATACGTGGTCGGCGAGTAATTAGTTCACCAGGAGGCCCACCACTGTTTTCCTCTAGTCGTCAAACCACCTACATTTCTTTCAATTTTGCATTGTTAGTTCCCGTTTCCCTCTTGTATTCGCGACACGTTCCTTCCATTCCGCGATATCTCGCGATTTTTCTACCGCACCTCGTTACGTCAGAAAAGTCGGCAAGGGTCAGCAGCCACGCAGCAGAAAACAGAAATCAGATTACGTTATATGCGAGCGTGGAACAATAAAAAGCTGCAGACATAACAATTATCGGAGTGCACGAGTGCGAAAATTTCATCGGAAATTTCTATAAATCCCGTGGGTCTATGAGGTATGGGGAACGATGTCCATTGCGTCGGGAAAGACGAGAACGTTCACGTCGTCGTGCCTCTAAAAATATCTTTTATTCGTCTGACTTTGCATTTACTGGAACTACTATCCACAAAGAAAGATTTCATGCGTCTCGGAGAATTATATTCATTGCAAATTCCTTTTGTGAGAAATCATACGCTTTTCGCGCGATATTCAGAGTCGTCGGAACGGATGCGATTGCTCGCGTGGAACGCGCTCGACGGGGCGCGTGCTCGTGCGGTACGAGGAATAGGAAGAGGGGTGCGCACCGAGCGGAGCGAAGCTCGCCAGTCGGCGGTGAGACTCCGCGTGCGACGTCTCGTTGACGTGGCTCCATTCCCTCGGCAGTTCGCGAACCGGCTCCGATTTACCCGTCACGTGCACGCGTGTGAACTCGACCAGCCACGGACGAACGGGGAGAAGAACGCCGCCGCGTGTCAAGAGAAACGCGCGGAACGAAGAAGTGTATTACATAACTCGGGCTCGATCGCTTGGAAAGTTCGAAAATAGGGGAACGCTGATCGGTACGGTTTTCTTTTCTTTTTTTCGTTTCACGGTGTTAAGCTACTCGTTACATGCTACTCGACGTTCCTCACCGGAGCAGAGACCGATGCACGGTCGCGACAAAAATATCCACGCGAAAAATCTCGGCAGCCGGCCAACAGCAGCCTCGAGAGATCGCCGTACTACCGAGAGTATAAACGATTTGATAAGATAATTTAAAACGGTATTCGACGATTTTTCTTAGCCGAAATAGTGTAATAAATTCTGCGGACACGTGCAGACGGTTTTCCTCACTCATTGGAAAATCTTTCGGTTTTAATTTCAATTTCGATTTTAATTAACTGGGGAGAGATCAGTTACCGCGGGCGCCGAGATTCCCCTGTTAAACCCTAATCAGCGAACGTGCGGCGATCGGGGGGGTGGAAAAAGTCAGCCGCGTACCTACGGAGCGTCGGGATGGGGCTGTTTTTGCCAAGTGGCCTGTTCCCGTCGTCATGCATATTCAACCTTGCTGGAGAAAAACAAGCAAATGAAAAGTTCATATCCCGGTAGAAAAGCAGAGTCGGCGATATTTATCGCGCTTCCTCTCGCCCCGTTTACGGGCAACACGGCTGTTCTTTCACTCCCGACGGGGAAAATTAACAACGGAACGGGTAAACAGTTTACGAAACGCGAGAACCAGTGTAGCGATTGTAGGCGGGACGAAACTCGTGCGTTGATTCGTTGCGACTCAGGTAGAAAAAAGCGTGAATCGACGTGTAGAACGATCTACTCGTCGGCGTTGGGAAAAAAACTCGTCGCCGGGAAGGCCCGTTTATCTTGAAAGCTTGTCCGGTAACGGGATAAAAATCGTCAATACTAATTGCTACCAGAGCTGCGAGGTATGCCGGCGCGAAAATCACTGGCGCCAGCGAGATAACCCATTCACGGGTTTATCCAAGATCAAGCTTATCGGTTTTCAATTTTCTGGACCGGGCTTTCTGTTCGACGCATTGAGGAATATTCGATCGTCGCTCGCGTTGTGTACACCTCGATCCTCCTCGACCGTCACATAAAACACCTCGGACCGACCCCCTCGCCACCCCCCGGCTCTAGCCGTTTTGTTTGCGCGCTCTTTTATCGGGGATAGACTGCCGGTCTGTCAACCAGCAACCCCCGCTCCGGCCAGTAAATCATTCTCTCACCGTTGTTTCTTTCTTTTCTACCAGCTTTCGAAAAACATTTACCGCGTTCGGATAACGCAAGACTTCGCTTTAGACGTCATTCGAGTAACAATTCTCCTTACCGTCGAAAAATTATTAGAAAATCAGTTTGCTCGTTTAATTAACCAAGTAATTAATAAGCATTAATAAAAATATGATTTACGAAACGACTAGGTGAGGAGTTTAACGAAATCCTCGCGATCGAGCACAACTCGTTGCCAATTCGCGGTTGAATGTTACAGCCGATCGTGGGTTAAATCCATGATATGTGAAAGTGAGACCGAGTGAAACGGAGGACACGCGGACACGGGCGTGATCTTGCCTGAAAACCCGGAACGGGACGTGTAATCATAAGGAACGGACGCATGCATGTCTGTGCGTTCAGTGGTTGTGTGTCGCGCGTGTGATAGCTGAGCTCGAAGGGAGCGTGCGGCGAGCAACAACGAAGGAAGGGAGTAACGTTAAATGAATGTTGTTGCAAGGGGCGGCTGTGATCGTGATAGTGGTACCGGTGCACGGCGGGATCGGCCGATTTCAATTCATAAATGCGCCAGAGGAGGAGCCCACAATGGTGGCTCGGCTCCCGCAACAAGTTCTACTGCTGCTCATACTCGGTGAGTCCTGAACTATACTTTTCCTCCGAGAAGTTATACAGTCTGGTTCACCAGATATCCGTCGTTATTATTCCGGCGAACCATCCTGTAAGCCTCTTAACCAAACATGAAACGGTACCAGAATACACAGTGCCCTTCGTTTCAATAGATCCGATTAAAAGTTTCTATAAATATGTATCTTTATTTCAGAGAAACAAATTGTCGTCAAAATTGTTGATTAGTTCGATTCATTTACGATATGAATTAGTGAATGGCAGTAGTTTATATTGATGTGCACACTTGAGAAATATCAACGGAGTTGGCGTTATTATTATAAACGCCAGAGGCTTTCAGTCTCCATATGAGTAATCTCAACTGTTCATTTAGTTAATTAATGCTTTGCAATGGATTAGAGATGAAATGTTTGTGATAATTATATATATGTATATATTTTAGGAAGAACTTATGAACAACACTGTAACTGTGCAAGTGAACAGCACTGTATTTGTAATAATTCTTATAAATTTCATTCTTATCAATTTCTATAACAAACGATTGTTCAATAATAATTTTATAAATAATTTAAGATATCTTTGCGATGTAATGTGTATATTCTCTAATATAAATTCCCTCCCCAATACCTTGCGCCTGTCTCAAAGACCGGTGAACCGTCCTTACGTACCGAAAAGGTGAGTTCGACTCCATCCGGTCTAAAACTGAAGTTTCTTTTCTCTAATTAAATGACAAAAGTTAGCTCGCCGCAATGTTTCCGGTCCGGTTTGCTAAAGAGAGTACAGAGTTAGATTCGTTCTCCCTTTGTTCACCAATTTTGGTTCTTCTACAACAGATTCGAGTATCAAAGAACGTCTTGCTGTTTAAAAGCAATCGTAACGAAAGGGCAGAGCGAGTTCCGCGTTGCAACTGCAGCTTCCGGGCTGCGTAGCGAGCAGACCATCGGATTTTAATAGGGTGATTCACCGATCGATCAACGCGGTAATCAGTGAATTTCTAACGGGAAGTTTGTCAAATCGGGTTAATTGTCCAACCTGTCGATTGGAGTTCCGCCAATGGACGTCGCCGGTGATTTCTGTCAATTTCGGGCCGCCGGGCCTGGCCGGTATGTATGCGCATCGATCGCGGGGGCGTTACACTGCGGTAAACAAAAATCGCTGCCAATCAATTTCTCGATTGAATGGAGGCCTCGTCAAGCAGCGTCGCATAATCTAGACGTTTCGCGCGATCAATTACATTGTCCCGTGTCAAGGGGGTTCAATTGAGCTTTCAACGCGGACCGTGGCTAGAACAGTTTGCATTGTTCTCTGTCGGAGGCAAAGTGTAAACCCCGGCTCTCAATGAACCCGAGGATCTCATTCGGGACAAAGGGATCCTCGCGTCTTGTTTTAAAAGCAAACGGCAGGGAGAATCGTCGAAAATCTCGACCGGTCTCACCGAGATTCCCTGCCCTGGGTCCGGTCGCACCTAACCGCGCGAGTCGGGCGGGAAATGTGTAGCTCGACCGGCGAGCACGATGCCCCTCGGGACAGCTAATCCTGTCGAAGACGGTACTGGGGCGAATGGGAAGCAGAATTTAATTAAGCAGGATTATTCGGGGAGAAGAGAAATGAATAAAGTTTCCTCGAAGAAGTCACCGGCACGTAAACTCCGCTTCAGCCGTAAACATGAGGCCAGAAGTTAACTGCGAATGGGAGATCCGCGTACGCGAGCAGGCTTTATACAACGATAATTGGAAAATTATACAAACTACACTGTTACTGATTCATTTCAACAGAATTTTCGTTTGGATAAAATATTTCTGTTTCACATTAGTTTCCGTTTGTTATTATAAAACGTAATCTTTTTTTAATAGCTTCTGTCAAAAGCACTAAATAAATTCCGGCTTCTTTTGAACAATTATCTTCATGTTCCATGAAAGGATAAATTCGTTAGCACATTTTCACGTGGAACAACGCAGGATAAATGCCGATAGATTTGACAGCGATTCACAAATGTACGAGTGGCTCATCGTACGTGTAGTTAATTCGATTTCACCCGTGCGGTTACGATTTACTCTACGGCAGTCAAAGCGATCGCCGCTTTTCTCCGCACATTTTTCACAGCGGATCGCAAGCGATTACGATTTGATTGATTATCACGTTCCGCGGCAGGGTAGCTCGTAAATTTCCACTGGGAAACCGTAAGTCACAGACGCCGAGGAACGCGAGCCGCAATTTCAATAACGATACGCACTCTGACGAATTACGCGTCACTAGATACAAGCCCTATAACATTTTTATTTTTATATCTGCAAGACATTTTTTCATTCTAGTTTATTCCTGTGCAGACGGTACACGTTTGCTCATTAACATTCCACGTCTCGTTTCATCCTTCAGCGATTTCCATTGCAATGGCACAAAGCTTTTCGTTCCGACGAAATTCATAATAAATAAATAAATAAATCTCTGTATTTAATCAGTACGATTGAATCGAGAAACGAGTTCCAACGAATTGCTAGGAAAACGGTGTTCGTTATGATTTTCAATATACGTCATAACATATCAATACGAGACGCAATTTCCGATAAAAATTCTTGCAAACGTTATGCAAAAAATAACTGTAGCAATTTCCGCGAGTAATTACCGTTTCGATCAGCCGACGCAGCGTTTGTTCCTCGGGAACGTCGAAAAAGCGAGTTCAAATTACCGGCCGGAGGTGGCCGGCATTTCCTTACAACGGCGAAATCAATTCACTCGTCACAAATCCTCGAACAATTCGAAGAGCGAGAACTCATCGCCTTTTCGATATCTCGACGAGAGCTGCGCTAAAATCCGTTGCTTTCGAGGCGTGCCGCACGCGAGCACTGTTAAAATCCGCTTTCTGTAAAGCACGTTATTGGCTCGCGAGCCACCCATCTAAGATTCCCTTTGTTTTCCTTGCGGTACGTCCGTTACGTTAACAACGACAAACGAAAGGAGAACGACTTTTTCTCCCTTTAAAAAAAATACCCAGCGTCCATTTGTGGTGACATCGTTGCAAATTATCGACTCATCCTCAAACAGCATAATTGGCCTCGTCTTGGAGTGAAATAAGCGTTCGGTCTCTATCAATAGGACGAGGATTTCGGTATTTTCCCTGGGACCCTTTCACTCAATAACTCTCCCGATTCTCACCCTCGATTCGTTATACGGCACTGGACAAACTCGTAAAATTCGGGAGTAGGATCGTGAAAGAAAAGCTGATAGCCAAATTGATGGGTACTCGTCTTGTTGCTCCCCATCTCCCTATCGACTGACTCTTGAAAGCACGTTTTAAAAGCGGTTCGACCCAGCTTATTTCGAGCCACGAAATTCGTTCGCAGATCTTTCACAAAACCCAAAGTAAAATATGACAGAGAATAATCCCCGCGATTAAACGGTTCTATTTAGCCCCGGGCTTCCAATTTCGAATGCGCTCTGAGCCGCTTCAAGTAAGCTTCATTCATAAACCTGACTAGGTTCATCTCTTCACTTTGCGTGACCCGATGTTACCTGTCCGACTTGCATAAAATCGAAAACGGACGGGATTCCAATTTTTCCAATACAGAACCGATGATTCCTGTGGATCCAGTCTGTATTTTATCATAGTCCCAATAATAATGATCGCGGAGGGTAGAATTTGTAGAAGAAGAGCTTTGAAATTTCAATTCTCGAGTGCTTTATTCATCGTCGACGTTACCTCAGGATCCTCGTTCGCAATCGTCTGCTACCTCCGGGCGTCCTGACACGACGTCACGTTTTTTTTTTCCTCTCGTCACTTGACGTCGTCACCGTCGCGACGTTTAAACGTTTCGATAAAGCCAGCTGACAACAAAGATAGCCTTTTGGTTTACGAAACTTACGAGATAAAAGGAACGCACGTGCTTTGCGTTACAAAAAATGAGAATAGAGAATCTGTCGACGGAAGCTGAAGAGAATTTATTACACGCGTGTCACGTCTCTCGCGTTAAATTTCATTCTCGCTGTTTAACATAATCAGCGAGCTCTGAGTAGCGTGAAATCATTTTCGTTGAACGATTTTCCAATTATTCTCGCCTGATCCTTTGAGGAATCATCGGAATCCGACGATTGCCAACGCAGCTGTTACGGAAGGACGCACCGCCGTCGATCACCGAATCCGCAAATTTAATATCAGATATAGGAAGAGCTTGATAAATCCGGTTATATCATCGTCGCGTCGCGCCGGGTTGGATTAAAACCCGGTACCGGGATGGAAGTTGCTCACCGGTCTGACTCCAGGGTTTATTAAAGTCGATATATCGCGCGAGGACAATTTGCAGTACTAATTGGCAATAAATATCTCGCCGTTACAGGGAGGGACAGGTACAGATACGTATCGGGGAGTCGCGAATTTCCCTGAGAGCTCCGGGACGTCGGGGCTCGTATCCCCGGTATCGACGGCATCTGGGAATTTGATATTTCTGCGAATTCCCGTACGAGCGAACAAATTGGAAATTCGGAGGACCGATGCAAATGAGCGATCGAAGCATTGGCTATATAGCCGGGACGGAAACGTTGCCAAGCTGGTAACGGATCGACCAATGAAACAAACGAACGAATGTCTGCGATTCGCAGCCAGTTTTCACGCCGGGGAGTACCATGAAAACCCCATATTTCCTCGGATCCGGGCCGCGACGGTTCTGCAGCGTGGGCGATAGATAAAATCCTGACGATTAATACCCCGTCGCCGTATTTTTCTCTATTCTCGTTTCTAAAACCCCGGCAATCCCTGCCCTTTCTCTCCCGGCGCAAGTATCCGGCTAGCCGGGATTCGCCGCAGTAACAGCGACCTCAATAACCGGCAAACAAAGCAATCGCTTTATACGTTTCGCGATTTACGCGAAACGGAAACGATGGCGGTTGATGTGCAGTTCGAAATCTGCGGGGGGTCGGAGCCGGGCGAAGAACGCAGTGTTTGATTCACGCGAACGGCGCGGCGCCGTTCAAAATTAATCGCAAAGAGCAATCGAGTCACGCGGAGCGGCGGGGGAGGTGCAACCGCGTCGGAAACGAAAGAAACACGCGCGCGGATTCGAAATGGGGAAATTCGGTTAATTAAATTCATGGAATCCGATATCAATGAAGAGAGACGTCGATTAATTGTACCACGAAAGCGTTCATCAGTGAAATTGGATTTCGCGCCCCGAGCGTTGCGAGAAACGTATCCGCTTGATTACGTTGAAAATATCCGCGCCAACATCAGAATGAGCTTTTATGCGAACACGGTAGAAATGCTAAACTAAAGATCTTAGCGTCGGTCTTAAGTGCGAAACGAGCATTAATTATTCTCCCCCTAATAAAATTAGTTCGTTAATAAAAATCTGACCTTGTAGATCACGTTGTCTTGTAAACGACGAGAGACTAATTTCGTTAAATACCTCGTTCATTAATTTCTCTTAGTCGAGAGGAAAAGAGTTGAGAGATTTACCAATCTCTGCACAAATCACGCGATAATGCATGCGGCGAGATTACAAGCGAGATTGTAAAACGTTAAGCTCTGATAACGGTAAGAATGCAGGGGTGTAAAAAAGGTTGGAGACCGGTGGTCCGACCGTTCGGAGTCGTCTAAACGAGCTCCGAGAAGAGCTTAAACGCTGCAAGTGCCGGGTAATTTCAAAGAAATACGGAATACAGAGCCTGTCGCGGCCCTTGCGGGCTCTCGAGACTCTGGTTTCTGTGAGAGAGTCGGCCCAGAGTGGGTTTTCACGCGGGAAGAGACTCTGAAAAATGGACCACTCGTAAACATCCCTCGGACGTTCGCCGCTAAACGGCTTGGCGACCGCGGGTGCTTCTCCGTTTATTTGAGACGAATCCTTATTAATTTACGTTTCTACAAGCTTCCAGAGCGTGAAAGTTATTTCCGCGCCCGACACAAAGATTTTTACAGCAACTCATTCGCTTCGAAACGTACGATTACAAACGGGTAGCAAATCCTGAAAATAATTTCTTTGTAAAGCTCGGAACCGCCGGGGAAGGTGCATCGCGATAAATTATTCGGTTCTTTGTGCGCTCAGAAAAATAAATACGATCGTATAAATTGAAAAGGTCGATATCGATATGAGGGGCAGAGCGATAAAATTTATTAAGATACAGGGCGCCGATATCGGGTACCTCGGGTGGAAAATATCGGGCAACGACGACGTTTCCGGCGACGCAGCGGTCCGTTTCCGGCCCGGAAGCTTCCGGTTACAGAGCGGCCGTGCGGGAGAACTTCTGTTCACGCTTTATTGTTGCCACGCACGAGCGGGCCTCCAACGAAGCGTGCAATCGGCCGGTGGCCACCGCCCAGCTTCGCTCCTTCCCGTTCCGGGAAATGCCGGTGTTCAAGCTTTTACTCTGCGAACGCCTCGAAAACGGACAGGAATCGATTTATCCTTTATCGGCTGTATCAAGATTTTTTCAAACTTCTACCCCCGTTCATTTATTCCACGGCTCGCAGTGATTAGATCGATAACGAAAGCGCGATACAGCGTGGCACGCGGCACATTTTTTTCACCCTGCAGAAACGTTTCACCGGTCGATGAATTGTTTCGAGCTTTCCCGAACCCGGTTCTGCGTAGGCATCGCCTCGCGAATCGCTGCGATCAGTCGACTCTCTACCGGCCAGGCGCCAATAAAACGAAGTCGAGCGCTAACAGCATTGCCGCGTGGAATTGGCTTTCATCGAAGTCCGAGGGAATGTTCATTGCTTAGCCGAGCCAACGTTATCCGATTATTTTGTGTCGCTGCCCGTTAAGGAGTTTGCGTTCCCGGAACCGGTCGATCTGATTCTTTATCCAACTTCGCGAACGCCTGGTTAAGTTATTAGAAACGCTACAATCGGGACGACGATTGGAAAAATTGACGAGACGCGATAACGAGAGGTCTAAAATTTCATTTACCGCATCACAAAATTCAGTTCCCTCGTTCAACAATTTTCTTTTTCTTCTTATCCAAGTTTACGAATGGATAAATAAATTACTAGATCGGGAACATTGAGCAAACGTGATAATGAAAGTCTTGTTTCATTTTTCATGCCAGACACGGAATTTAGTTCGTTCAGAAACTATTATAATTCATCGGATTAACTAACGCAGCCTTTGTTCAACGAAATGCTTGTGGTAATTATATTTAATCCGATGAACTAGCCGAATGTTTCACCAATTATCGGGAAATAACTGCATGTAATTGCGTAGCTACGGATAGCGATTTATTTGATAGAACACTATTGCCGCGATTGTTCCTATTGATTCCGTCGGTTACCCAGAGAGCCAAACGATGCTCTTTGAAGATCTGTACAGCGCCATAAAAACGCGATAACAATATCAATTTGAACAGTTATGCAATCCAAACTTGCTATTAGCAATCGTAATCCTTTCGTTCTGAGATTACCAGTCGCGCGATTCTGTAACGCACAACGAAACACCGTAAACCGGAATTCTCAGGCGGCTCCGATGCGCATCCGGCCGGGACCAAAACGAGCGGCTTTAATCTCTCGCTTGGTCTGTGCTCACCAGAAAGCCCAAGGTAATTGTCACAAGGTATTAAACCCGTTCCTTAATTGCATTTCGATGAACCGAATCCGTGTACAATGGTTATAATATACAGCGATTGACTGTATTCAATCGGAGCGTGCAAAGCCCTATCTGAATGGAACGTTTTTCAGCCCCAACGACTTTCTCGAGTATCTCGAATTTCCTCCTAACAACGAGACGGTAACTCGCGTTAACAAATTTTTAAACAGTACAGATGGAACGTACTTCGACCGAATTTTTTACTCGCTGTTTTGAGGTGAAATTTAGAGCCCGGAAAAACGTAATTAGCCAGACAGCGTAACAGGCCGCGTGTTCGCCCTCGGCAAAATTGTACCGCGTCTTAAAATACACACGGAGTGGGTCCCAGGCGCGGCGGCCAAAGGGCTCGCGATTTGGCGGGCATACCGAACGGTTCGTACGCGAGTTTAATGATATTAATACATCAACCTACATTCACCGACCGACGACCACGGGGCAAATAGACGAGAAGGTTACGTCGCCGCTACGCGTTTTGTTAATAAACCGCTCGACGCCGTCGTTCCTCGAATTGACCCAATTCCGTGGGATTTCTGGCAACCGATTCCACGCTCGTACGTCTTTCTCGTGACCAACGAACCATCTCGGCGACGTTGCGCCGACTGCCTACGTGTGTACTTACACATGGTGCCCCATAATTTATGTATTTCATTATTAATGTACGGGTTTGAAAAAACACGTACAATAAAAATGGAACATAGAACTGGGATAACATATGTAAAATGAAACAACGAGAAATAATAATACTATTGTAGGCGAAGCGGAAAGTCAAGAATAATTCATTTGGAGAAAAGGGTAACACTTGGTGTTCGACAGATTTAGAGAAAATATCCGGGTTAGAGTTGGCAAAGTTAGCATGAATGACCATCTATTTTATCGTATTGTAATAACCGCACAGAATACGGTACATCTCGTATAAATAACACAGATCAGAGTTCCATTCTTTTTCCAGCAAGAATAAACGAAATCAACGTGCAGTTCTGTGAACGTAGCAGCACAGTTCCATGGTAAATTACGCTGAGTCGACCGATTTTCGATGCTTTTCTCGCTTTCAATCATTTATCCCGAGCGTCCCAGTTTTCGCTTTGAATTCTTCGTTGAAAACGGAAAGTTCGCGCCAAGTCCGACGAGGAGAGCCGGTGACTAAACGCCTATTCGATACCGGACTATAGCTCGTCTGCGTTCAAACCTAGGTTCGACTGAAACTAAAGCGTCACGTCTCTCTGCGAAGAGAAATGGAGGGAAACGGGACGCAAGAACCGTAATCAGTCTTTGCCAGGGCTGACTCCACATTTGAATTTGTTTATCCGTCGCCTCGTGAAAAACCAGGGATTGTCTCGTTAGATCACGGAGCACTGGTTCTATTTCCGGTTTCTTTTGCCCGGGGTAAGCGCAGGTCGTTGACAAATTTCGAAACGCCAGACGCGTCCCAGGGCAAATGCGTTCCCGGCGTTGCAACTCTCTTGCATGAAAAAAAAAGAGGCGAAGGTTGAAGTTAAACTAGGAACTGGAGCGCGGACTGGAAGATAATAAGAGGAGAAGCGTTGCTGGAATATAACAGCGTAGGTGTGGAGAGAAAAATGTGCGAAGCAGATTTTCTCTGGTTTCCCAGACCGGTTTACGTCCTCCAAACGAAAAGCTCGTATTAACGATTAATTCCTACGCGAATTATTAATCACCGGCTGTTAATGGAAGTCTTTGGAATTAATTGTTATCACAGTAAACGGTCACGTTATTAGCATTTGGTATCTTGAATTCGAACGAACCGAAACATTTTCACTCGTGTTGATCTCGCGGGAGGAGAATGGGCAAACGGAGTTGGCGCAATATTTTTCCTGTAACCATCGATGCTTCGTGCCATTTCGCCGGGAATTCGTCACGGTAAATGGCTGAAAAACGCAGTAGTTAACGGGGATCGAGTTCCAATCGGGTGGACGCCTTCCGGCCGGGTTGATCCATCTTGTCAAAAAGCGAAAATTCATCTTCGCCCGCGGACAGCGGAACAGAGAGGCGGGGGAACGCGCGAGAGAGAAACTTTGCCCTCCCATTACCATCGGGAAACGTTTTCGCGGCAGCAGTTTCGTTCTCGGCCAGGGTGGATCGTTTGTCAACGGGAAGTTTTGACGGTTTCCGGTCATTCGCTGTGTACGTATGTATGTACGTACGCGCGCGGCTGGGGAGAATTTGTCCAAGATAGAAGGCGAGATTCGCGTTGTACGCTGGGGAAGGAGGAAAAACTGCGGTCGTAGAAGTACGAACAGGAGAACGAAAATATTTAGAGAACGAAAACGAGAAACGGAACGATGAGTCAATAAATTGCAACGGAGCGGTGGTGTAATAAAGAGTCGTAATTTTAGATAAATCATAAAAATGTAGTTTAAACAAACGGCGGCGCAACCCCGCTAGCGGACGTTAATAAAGTGCCGTTTCTTTTGACCACAAATTGCTCGCGTTCGACGGCAAATAAATTCGATCCAATTTCGTTGCCGATTAAACAAATCGGTGAAAGATTGAATGATTTTCCGGCTACGGCAAACAGTTGATATGTGTCTCGCCGAAAAATTGAGGTAAATATTCCGGACGTCGTCAAACAGGACCGGCACCAAATATGCAGGAATTTCAAACAGAAAATTTGACTGTAATTGAAAAAAAATATACCCATTTCACTGCTTGTGTACAGAGCGTGTGTTTAATCTCGGTACGTATGAAACGTGTGTTTAAACTTGGTACGTGTGCAATTTTAAATTTGGATTTCGGGAATAATGGCTCCAGGGAGACCGCGGTGTATTAACCAACGACAATTGCATCGGATAACGATATCGATGCTCGGTGAAGTTGGAGAAATTCCGAACGGCCTAGAAGTTCGGATGGCACGAAGTAAACTTGAACTACCCTCGGGTGCCCACCGAATGTGTTCAAGAAATTATGCTCCTATACTAATTCTGGCGCGAGGAGCACCGAGTTTCTAGTTACCCGTTCTCAAAGGCTTGTAAACCGGCCACTTTGAATAGCTCTCTAGATTTCATGAACCCATTTTGCACCTCCACGGTTTGACTCTACGGGAACGTGAATTGAAATTTCGTTCCACAGGAAGAAAAATCCAATACAAAGTTACGCGACGCACTTTTATCGGTCGAGATCATAATTAATTTGTATCTGCTAGTGCGAATAATTTGAAAAAATTCGGTCCCGTTCAATGAGAGATCGTCGATTAAGTATACGCTGGCAGCGATGGCCCAGCAATTTGGCTGGCGAACTTTTACCAGTATTTTAATGTGTAATGATCCCCGAAGCCGCCGCCGGGGAACAATAGCCATTAGCATAACGATCCATTATCATATGTCGGTGGAAAATTCGTTGCTGGCTGCTTATCGATCGGACACTTTCCCTACGCCTCTGGTCGAACGCGAGCCGGTCTCACTTCACGGCAATTTATGATCCGAATGATAAAAGGGTCGGCGCAGAAACGGTTATATTTACCTTGCACGAGAATCATTATTATTATGACGTGAAACATAATTAAATTTTCATGGTCCGCGACCGGCGTTCCGTGAAATGTTCCCCCGGGCCACGTTTCGTTCGGCGCCACGGCTCTACCCTCGTTTCTTATACCGCAACGTGATTCATGCGCGAGATTTTACATAGCGAGGAACAGAAATTCATGATTAATTGTGGACAGGCAAAAACTAAATATTGTGCACCGAATAAATTACAATGCATCGTGCAATGAAATTTCTTGAGAAATTATTCTTGCCTTTCGAATATTGTATTTAGGAAATTGGACGGAGCCAAGGTTCGCCCATGAGAAATGTGATGGTACCGGGGATCCGTCTGATTTCGTTGCAACTTAGAGCGATAATATTTCGCGGAGGACACGCGGGGCCATTCGTTCGTTCCAACCAGGAAATCCCGACGGCACGGAACCGGGAGGAACCTGCATTCCTCTCCCCGCCGGGTGAAATGTACACCGACATAATAGCCTCGTCGTCCGCATTCACCGTAAACTTATGATCGCGCCTTACCCTCCCCACTCGCCAGGTAAATTTCTACGAATTCCGCCAGCTCTGACGAATCACTCGCGTTGCACTGCGTTCCGTTTTATCGGACAAAACGTTGAGACGTATTCACAGCGTATCGAGATTCGATCATTGTCCCCTTTGTTCGCAACGCTGACCAATGTAACGGAGACAGGCTTGTTAAGCTCGATTGAGAAGCAGTTGACATAGATCGAACCGAAACTCGAAACTAACTATATTGTTTCCATCAATTGTCGTTAACGAAGTGCAGTCATTTTTATAAACAAATGAGAAATATTCATTTAAAAATCAGCTAGTAAAACTTTCGCAAGTGCCTCGTTAATATGATACAAAATCGCTGTGTCATAATTATAAGTATGAATGTCTGATCAGGCGTGGACCGATACTACTTAGAGTTACCATTGGACTGTTCTCTACTAAATAGACTTCTTCGGGCATAGTTAGGGACTCTAGCAGACACTTCTATCCAGCCTCGTTGCCAGACAGCCCCTACAGTTTCTTTAGGAGAAGTGGCTCTCGTCTTTTCTCGCAATCAAATACTTTACTACTTCCTACCTCGCAGTCAGCTACTTCACCACGTTTACTACCCAGGACCAGTTACTCCTCTCGCCGTTCCGCCTAACTATTTTTATGGTTACACGTTCGATTAACATTTACGCGATCAGACGTTTAATAGCTTGGCAGGTCGTCTCGAATTCGAAATCGTTAAGAATCAATTCTCTTTAAGCAAAGATCATATACTTTGTCTGTTTACAAAGAGCAATGAAAGATCGAAGAATATCACGAGTCGAACTACGGTTACCTAAGTCTGTGTCTGTGCCAGCAACTTTATCAATTTCTCGTTGCCAAACTATCAAACTATCGAACGACCCTACACTCGACTTGCCGCTCTATATCACATACTCGACGAACTTTCTCCAATATTGGACAGACCGGTTCGTATTTGCGTGCGTGCCATAGGGCGCGGGCAGCGGGACGAAAAGTGAAAATCTACAGGGGACGGAGACAAGAGGGTGTTACACAGACGAAGCGGTATAATCGGATTACGCTTGTAATCAAGAATCAAGCATCGATCGATTGCAAACGGGGAGGCGGGTGCATCCACTCGACGGCAGGACGAAGCTTTTCGGGAAGCGACGACGATGCGCCACTCGAAATCCCCTCGAGCGACCTGGCCGTACGTGAGCGGGATAAAGGATTAGCCTCGTTTAGGACACGCGAGTCGCGCGTAAAATCTTATTAGCAGAAAAAAAGGGAGAGACCAGAGATAAGATAAGACGCGATCGAAGCCTGGCCTCGAGGCGGAACACGAAGGTTACGCCACCCTTTTTACCTCACCTCGAGAAGTTCAACCTTCGCTTCGAGCGAACGCTTCACGTTGAAATTTCCCAAAAATAAATACGCAAACACGTATTCCCTAATTGCAATTATTCTAGATTATAAACGAATCTATGCCAATTTTCATTTGAATAATTTTAATGGAAAATTCTCCAAAATGCAGATTAGGTAAAAAAAAAATTAAACGCAGATTCAACCCCTCCGTGCGATTGTCAGTTTTTATTTGAATAATCCTGCGGCGACAATTTATTTGAAGAATGAACGTGTGCTTACGATTAGGGTCGCGAACCCCAAAAAGCAGGCGTCCCTTTACGCCCCGGGTTATGTCACCCCAGCCAAGGTTACTTTCCTTCATTTTCGAGACGACTATACATCTCTCCCTTTTACTTCTCTCTATTTCTGTTTCTCCAATTTTCCTTCTTTCGGACGGTAATATTTTTCTCTCCAGCGAAGTGAGCACCAACGAAGGGTTGACTCTAAAGGGGAAGCAAGCAGCTTAATTGGCAAAGCAGATTGCCACAAAGTACGAAGTTCTTAATAGACTCCGAGAGGCTCTAGCCTGGCTCTATATGCGTTATTGACTTGTTACTTTTTATGCCGGTTCCCCGAGACTTTATCAAGGCTTCACGTTGCCAGCGAGATTTATGAAAGCCCATAAAATATATCGAAGGAAGAATTGGAAAGTAATTAACAAAAAAATCTTCAAAGGAGCGACCGACCCATTTCGGTATTCATTATTTTTTAACAGAACTAACGTCGAATCTATTTAATTAGATTATCCAGATTCGAGTAATACAAAAATCATATACCCCGAGTTATCACAATAGTAATTCGCAGAGGAATGTTTGGAACAAACTGCAATTCACTTAAAAATCCAATATTTTATAAAAACAAACACTGTCATCAGAACTATTTCATTTTATTTTCTATTTCTATTACTATTTCTATTTCGTACTGCCTATAGAAATTGTCGAAAACTCATGCACCGGTTTCACAATAGTAACTCGGATTCAACCGTGAAGAAATTCTATAAACAAGGTGCGATTCGCTTCGAAGTCCGTTAGAGTATAAAAAAAAATCAATTTCGTTGTTCATATTGAAATTAAAGAGTTTTGAAAAATCATTTGGCCGGCTCGATCACAATCGTAGCACGATATTCTACGCGCGGTGGGCCGCGTTGGTTTTTCATTGACCGGACGCTGTCATCGAGCCGTGGCTCCGGCGTCCGGCGCAACTGGCGACCGTCGCGTCGTCCAGCCGGATAGAAATCGTGTGACGTTCGTGTTGATCCAACGAGTCGCGAATAAACACCGACTGTCACAATATTGGTCNAACACTGTCACTATTTCATTTTATTTTCTATTTCTATTACTATTTCTATTTCGTACTGCCTATAGAAATTGTCGAAAACTCATGCACCGGTTTCACAATAGTAACTCGGATTCAACCGTGAAGAAATTCTATAAACAAGGTGCGATTCGCTTCGAAGTCCGTTAGAGTATAAAAAAAAATCAATTTCGTTGTTCATATTGAAATTAAAGAGTTTTGAAAAATCATTTGGCCGGCTCGATCACAATCGTAGCACGATATTCTACGCGCGGTGGGCCGCGTTGGTTTTTCATTGACCGGACGCTGTCATCGAGCCGTGGCTCCGGCGTCCGGCGCAACTGGCGACCGTCGCGTCGTCCAGCCGGATAGAAATCGTGTGACGTTCGTGTTGATCCAACGAGTCGCGAATAAACACCGACTGTCACAATATTGGTCCGCGGGGGATGCCGGCGTGGCGCACATTTCCGGTAACTGCTCTCGGCGGAAAGCCGACTGAATCTAGATAATGTCGATCCGCTGTCACGCGTCACTGTCGGCTAATCGACAGGATCGTCTGTGCTCTCGAGGAGTTATAAGGATCGAATTCGACTGTACGACGCGGATCGGATACGGCGAGAAATTCCGCGTAAAATGAGACCTTGTAAAGTTTTATTTGAACGCGTCCGAATGTTCCTTTTGTTCCGTTCAATATTGATTCCCATCAGGGACTCGAGCAATTATTTTTTCGTGAATCAAGTTTCGAACCGAGCCAATATTGGACTCGCTGATAAATTCGAAACCGGTACATGAACGTTACTCGTCGGTGGGTGTTTTCTAAAGCTAGCCACGAATCGCAAACAAACGCGTGACGGGTAAAAGAAGGCAAACAAATTTGAACAGCGCGTGCCGCTGGAACGTTGCCCGGAAGAATCGCGGCCGAAACATAGCAGCAGCAGCAGCAGCTCTTTATTTGCACGTGGAAACTACTCGCGAGGTGCAACTCGAAGGATACCCGCAAGACGACCGCAGCGTTCCGCTGCTAGGTGCGCGCAACAACTGTAATTTGCTTACACGTGTAACTTAAAACAAGCATCGCATCGCTCCATTATCAGAGGACCGATAATAGAGAAGTTTAGGAAACTGGCCAGAGCAGCGTCCAACCGAGCGGTTAACAACAGATTTTTGACGCGAACTCTCTCGCCCAAGTTTCCCCGGCAAAATAATGAAATTCGGAGTAGAGGCAACTTATTTAAAAGTTCCCAGCTAATACGATCGACTGACCGATCAGGTTGGGTGTTTTCGATTATCAAAGATTTGTGCGAGTTAAGAGCTAAGAGGCTGCGCGTCCGGCTTCGTGACCCAGAGCTATCTCCCAGCCGGGTTGGAGAGCGTGTCGGACGTTATCCGCAAACATACTTTCCACCCGGACTTTAAATCCTTTCCGGCTCGTGCAAGTAGGTTAGTCAGATAGGGCAACCGTGCCGGTTGCTCCGACAGCCGAGGCATGGCGAAAATTCATCGTCCACGTACTCACTCCTATTTTATTAAATTCATACCGGAATAACACGTAATTACTCAGTATCTTCCGGACCGGCGACTTGTTCCCATTAAGCACACGCGTTTACTCTAAGCGTAAATGCCTATCTCGGACGTAAATTTTCAACGACGTATAGCGTTTTAATCTGCCGTTAACGCGGACGTGACATCCCTTGCGCGCGCCTAGCCGTTCAGAAGCCGGAGGGAAAATTTGCGAAACGCTGGATACACCGGGATTAGTCGACGCGGTGTCTGCCATAAACGGCAGTCCGCAAATGTCGGCCACCGCGCGTTTACCCGCTCTTTCAGTGCGGGGTTTCAGACGGGAAACCGCGTCGCTAGATTGCGAGCGTGTATGGGAAGGTGCAATGGGCGATAAGGGAACGTCGAATACTCCGCGCTAGCGCGGAACCTGCTGAGGAGCGTAAAATAATTCTGACCCCGGGCTCTAGGGTCGACCCGTTTACAGGGCGGAGCGTATTTTTCGGCTCGGCGCCGTCTATCCATTTGTACATCGTGAAATTTCTCACCCGTCCAGCTCGCGAACGCCGAGAGGTTTTTTGCACGGGGAATGGAACACCGTTTCGTCTACTTTGTACCGCGCGTTAAGCTCGAAAATATTCCCCGTTGAATTTTACAACGATTTAATTCCTCGGCGAGGTGTCCGCGCGTTTGTTTACTGGCATGCAGTGTTTAAACCGGATGGCAGTGTAAAATTTTACACCCATTATGCTCGATCAGCACAACAATGAAACCATCTAGGGCCCTCCGGCTACGTAACGCCGCCGCGTCGTTGCTTGTGCATATAACGTTCACACGTCCGTCACTGACTTTAAGCACCTCATACCCTTGGCTAAAAATTATTATTAAAAGGATCATTTATGTAACAAAATAACTTCATCCGAAATTTATGAGAAAAATGAGCATCAATTACAATGGCTCAGTTTCAATGAGCTGCTTGTTTTATATGAAACAATGAAATGAAAATATTCGGTCGAATATTTAAAGCAACGCTTTTGTTTGTAATTTATCAATAAACTTCTGTCTTCAGTTGTTATTATTACGTCCCAGTTAGCAGTCTGGTTAAGGTAAATCGACGTTCCTTCATTTGAAATTCTCTTTAGACTTGCTTTTCCAAGAATAGCAAAATACAGTCAAAAAAGTGCGATCATGATTCTCTGGTTTGTCTTCACCGAGTCACGTTCATAGAATTTCTACAGTACAGATTTTAACACGTTGAATGCTAACGGGTGTCACCGGTGACTGGCACTCAACTTAGCAGTGACGCTATGAGGGCCATCGGTGAACGGCGCGCCCAGATTGATAGAAATATATATAATTTAAACAAATGACAATACTTCGCGAAATCGCACTCCAGCGCCACGGAGGTCACCGGTGACCCCGTCGCAATTAACTCCTTGAACGGAAATGACGAGTCCAGCTCGTTATAAACTTTCCTCTTTTTCAAGTGCTGACTGAAAATAAATTGTCGTTCAAGGGGTTAACATGTCAAAAATTGTTATATGTTGTAACATATCTATTACAGATAATATTTCAACATTATACATATGTATCGCATAATAAAAAATTCATCGTGGCGCCATGGACAATCCCTGTAAAATTGGCGTGGCATTCAACGTGTTAATATTCTACGGGATATCTGAAAGAGGCAGGAGTCACGTTCGGACGGAATTAAAATCGACGCAACACGGTTCCTGGGCCGACAGTGACGCGCAAAAAATCGCACCCCATTAGCGGCATCCCTTGTTCCCGGGGATGACCATCGAATTATCGGGATATCCACAAGCCTGGCTGTCGTGGGTTGCACGTTTCATTAAATCCATCTCGTTTGTTTGCGGAATTCTATGCAGCTCGACGTCCGAATCAGCTCCGCTTCCTTCCACCGCTCTTTTTTTCCGCCTAACATTCCAGGCAGGAATTGCCGCGCAAAGCTGACCCCAGCCGTGCTGATTACCGAACACGTGCCACGCAGCCATTATTAACGACCTGCTCGTCCCTTTATCGATCCTCTCTGCAAGTTTAATCCTCGGCTCTGATCGAAACTTTACCGCGAATACGAATAGTTGACGTTGTAAATTGATCAATTAATAGTGTCCATATTGCGCGTAGTTTGCGACCGTTCGAAACTCGGTGGTGTTACAGAGTGATAAAAAACGAAGATGTTAGGGAGGCAAATGCGGGGAGGAGAACGTACGATCAAGGTGACGCAGGCTCGGCCAAGTTTCCCGGAGAACAATACGTGCTATCCAGATGACGCTGATAAGGGCCAAGTTATGCGGAGCCACTTTGTGCCTGGCACACCGGGCCGTCTACAAACCGTTAGATTTAGGTACTTGCATAGAACAACTAACTTTCTAACTGGCTCAGAGTCTAATCCGTATAACAACAAAGAATAGTTGCTATTTTTACTTTAAGGCTCGCATCTACTTTTATCATATTCCCCACATCGCGTCATCGTTATATACATTCCCATTCAGAAACCTTTTAGTACATGACTCAATATTTATTATAAAACTGACTGAGACATTCTAAGAATGAACAAATGAAACCACGTGATATTTTAATGAACAGTCGAAGACAGATCTGTCATTTCGTATTTTATGAAATGACTAATGCAAGTGGATACACAACTTTAACGATGTATTGGCTATACAGTCAATCCCAAAAGTTTGTGTACCTTAGAAAAACGCATTTCCTATAATTAAAAAGAAATCAGACGTCGGAAGAATAATGCTAATAATAAATAGCTACGTGCTAAAAAGTATAGAAGGAAATATCCAATTAAGTATTGACGCTGGCGAAAAGCTTTTTATACAGAAATTATAAGCCCTGACGTTCTCAACAAGAGAGATTCTATGAACTTTTCTTCTAACTCGAGTATTTAACAAGTTACATATGATTATTTGGCGTTTTATTGATGTTGACAAAATCCGACCATCCCAGCGTCGAAACAGCGAACTTTTGGGAAAAAATTTCGTTTTTCCTCAATTACTCCTAAATCGTTAGTCCTACAGGAAAATTGCATCAGACCATTCTTGTAGAGGACGACGAGATCTATAATTTCCGTATAAAACTTTTGCGCTAGCGTTAATAGTTTACGAGTAATTTACAAAAAACGAAAAACCAGTTTTTTGCAAATTACTCGTTAACTATTGACGCTAGCGAAAAATTTTTACATGGAAATTGCAGATCTCGTCGTCCTCTACAAGAATGGTCTGATGCAATTTTCCTGTA
>NW_017152577.1:735481-741633 GCF_001652005.2 Ceratina calcarata
TAGCCAATACATCCTTAAATAACTGTTGATGAAAATTACTGCGAAGTAAAATGTTGCATTCATCAAACGTCCGAAACTATCGAAGAAGGAAATAACGTGGACGTGCGGAGAATTGGGACTCTGAAATACATCGCGGGGGAGTTTCGTGGCCGTAATTAACCTTCCCTTCGAATTACGGGCCGTGAATTAACGAAGGTCATCTATATTCGGGCAAAGGGAAAAATTCCCGTCGAAGCGCGGGCTGTCGGGAACTTTCTTAACCAAAGTGTATACCTAGTCGAAACGAGAGGGAACAGGGAAACTCGAAGCGACGGGCTAATTTCTTCGTGCCTCGAGTGAGTTATGACCGATACCGCCTCGCCGGGACGCAAATTAGTTTCGCGGCGCATTTTTGGCGTGCACCTCGGCTCCCCCGGTTCCCGCTTAGTTCGGGGAAACTCCGCGAAGCGTGAAGTATTGCGAGCACGAACCGCGTTAATCAGCCCTGTAGCTATCCGGAATTGTTTTATAGCGGCGGACGGGAATGATAAAATACGGTGAGCCGCGGAAAACGTCACCAAACCGTTTGATGAAAAAGAGAAAAGAACTACGACCGCACTTCATTAATCTCGCTTAAAAGGCTCTTCACGGCGCAAGAACGACAAAGGGGCTTTATCGTATCGGGCGGAAACGTTGCTGTCGCCATTACGCTGCGGAAAACTTTGCGACGCAGAACAGCATCGGCGAGACAGGGAACGTGTTAATAAAAAAAAAAATACAAACTCGCCTTTTAATTCCTGAAACCGTGTCGCCGAAGGGAAGTTCTTTGTCAAGATTAATAAAACTAACGAGCTCGGTGAATTTAATAACAACGGTAAAAGCTCCGCGGATTCGCGACGGCCCGGACTTAGGTTTATATCGTGCCTACGTGCAATGACAAAGAGATTACCAACTTGCCCGGTACATTCCATCCTAATCCTGTAAATCTGGAGCGACGTGTATGGTTAATGCCCTCGGCATTAGCTTGTCTAACAGGGGATTGTCAAGTTGCAGATCTGCGTACGTAGGGGTCAAAAGTTTCCAAATATCATATTGTACGAACTGTCACGTAAGTCCAACAAACAATTGTGACTGTCCAAAGGCGTGTCAAATCTCATTTTGTCATGTTTATGTCTACTCAAAGTATATTTTGAAATACATCATTCAGTGAGACGTTTTAAGTACATGAATGAACCATTATTCTATGATATTTTAATGAATAATACGATTTATAATTTGGCATATTTGCAAGACTTTTTGATAGAACAGCACAAGCATTTGAAATACCCTAATATTAGAATAGTGACTGTGCAATTAAGCGTTTCAGCGAAATTTCATCAGGAATTTTAATTTAGCGCGGACGATAACCTCGCAGATCGATGATCCGTGGACCACAGAGGACGGTTCCGGGCGCGCGATAACGAAAGATTGAAACGCGTCCCACGGGAGATGACGTTGTTCGCACGTAACCACAGAAATTGCCAGGAACACGTAGAGAGGGAACGACGACGTGTGTTCGTTAATTAGCGCTCCGGCTCCCGTTATATTCCACGCCAAGAACTCCTCTAAACGAAACTTACCGCATCTTCGCAAGACACGTCGTACATAGCTCGCGGCTGGAGTTGCCTTGACTGATAACCTCCCGACAACTTCGAGCAGCTGTCACGATGCCCCCTATTCCGTGTCACGAGCCATCTCGATGGTAAAAATTCAGAATGGTGTTTTATTCGCGCGGCACGTCTGTACCCTCACGTCCGCGACAAATTCCATTTTAATACGCGCCCTCCGTCGACAAGAGGGTAACAAGATTTCCGAACAAGGGCTTCATTGAGCGGCTCTTGTAAAGCATTTAGCGAAAGAAAGCTTGTCGGTAAAAATTTGATGTAAAACAGAAACGACAGAATTCCGGCAGAGCCGCTCATGAAATATTTGATAAAAGAAAATTTTAAACGATAGGACAGACGAGATACCGGAGACAAGCTGATCGTCTATTCTCAAGGGTAGTAAGCGGTCCGAGCTTTCGTCACGTTCATCGCGGATTCAGGGCTAGGGGGTGTAGCTTACTCTCCGTGGATCGGTCGTAACTCGCACTCGTTCAGAGCATTCACCTTCAACCCTCTTCAACCGTCCCTCTGGAACGAGCGAACTTGGTCCATAATGCATGTCTCGTTAGAGCAACAGCCTATACGACGGAGCCGCACTATGAATAAGAAGCTCTGGTCCTCGTCGTGCACTCCGCTTCGGAGGGAATAAGAACAGTCTCTGGAAGTTTCACCGTCTTGACGCGACGTCTATTCGACGGGCTCGTGGTACGCGCGAACCATCGCTAAAATGGGACTGTATCGAACACGATAATCAGGGACGATAATGGTCGAGGGCGAGAACGCCAGAGATTGATGGACGTGCCACCTGGTTGCGAGCAATTGTGACGTATCGAATCAGGTTTAACGCGCGTGCAGCACGGCTAATTAATCGTTGGATGCTGTCGCGTTTTTGCCGGCGGATCATCCGCCTGCGGACTGTTTGCGACGAAGATTAGCAATGAACTTTGGCGGAAGTTCTATTAAGGCTGCGCCGGGGATCGTATTCGAAATTGACGAACTTTGCCGAGTCAAAGTAAGCACTCCGTAACACGCGTGTACCAAAGAGACCGCTAATTTGATTCGAGTTTCAAAGCGCTGTATAAGAAAAGATTCTTGTGTTGTAAGCCCGGTCGAGCGTAGAATACAGCCAGCAGGGTTCATTTAATAACTTTCTTCGTACGCAAAGCGTGGAGTCTGCGCCGAATTTTAGGTATAGTCGATATTCCCCTCGAATATGTAGCAGCGAGTTTTTTAAAAAATTGACACGCGGTGCCCGTTTCATTTCCGCGAGTTTTCGCGACGATTTTTATATTTCCACTGCTAGTCGATATTGGGAAACAGCATTGGTTGAATACCAATAAACCCGGACAAAATAATCATCGGCCCCCTCCCAGCGCGTGCTGGGAACGGGACGACCGTCTCCAATTTTGCGTCAGCAGTTATCGAATTTAATATCCGAGTAATCGAGGACACGCTACGACCATCTTCAGATAGGAAACAGAAAATCGAATTTCACCCATTCGTCTTCTACGTTGCCGGCGCCACGGGATCGTCTTTTAATTTCCTCGGATCCGCTTCCTTCGATTTCGCACCGACCCTCGTCTCCGAACCGGTCGATCTACCGCGAACCCGTCGCACCGTGGACACCCCCGTCGCGTATGTCTCGGCCATTACGTATTCAACCGTCTATTACAGATTTCTCATTGTTCCCATAAACGAGGAGCCGTAAATACAGCTGGCGCGCGCGCGCACACATGCACGTCGGATTCCGGAACAATCTCGTATTTGCCATTCCTGAGCGCGCAACGATATGTTATAGAACCAGCGAACGCTTACGAAGCCCTGGTAATTACGCGTTCAGAACGTATTATACATTGTTTTGCTAATTACGACACACCCCCTCGAATTCCACGCGAAAAAGGTTAGACTTAGGAATCCCCAGAGATTTTCGTGCCAGAAACGAGGAATTCCGATTGACGCGCTGGAGCTTCAGTAGTTAAACCAAGACGATCCTCGAGAACTACGAGAATGCGAATCAGCAGTTAAACGAAATTCTGATCCCCGTCTAAAGACGCGAGACATTAGGAATAAAATTGTTCAAATGCAAACGAGTCCCGTAATGACGAGGAAGATTATAGTAAAATTTTATTTGTACGTGTTACGCTTTACGGTAACGTACCGTGCGAAATGTGCGCGGGGGGGACGTCGCCGTGTTCACGGTGTGGTCGATAACGGGCGGCGTGTGTAACGCGATTCCGTTCGTCGCTAATTCACGGAATGGAAATGTTTCACGGACAAGCACGTAGAGTCGGTAACTGCGGCTCGGGTGATAGCAACGATAGCCATCGGATAGATGACCGCAGATAACGTCACCGAGACGGATACGCATTAGTCGGGACTTGTATCCGATTAACGCGCGAGAATGCGATGCTAACTGGCCGATGCACTGGTGCGACGCATCCAAAATGCGATACCCTCGAATCAGAATCAGAATTCAAACGGCTGAGATGAATCCTCGGTTCTTGCGATCGAACATCGTCTAATTTAATTACTAAAATGCCAGTCTGAATTGTTATAATTATTAATGGCTACTAAAGGTCCGCTACGAGGAATACTATTCTTTAGGAACGTGGTCATTCTGTTATATGTTCAATATTGAAGTTTTACTAAATGCTTGACGAGATTAATTATTGGCGTTCGAGTTTCTAACGGTCCGAATCTCGCATACGCTGAATATGTAGCAACATTAACCGTTGTGGCAAGGCACAGATACGTCACGGTACGAATCATTAAACTGTTCATATTGATTGATCGCGGATACACGAGATTGGCAGGCGCGATTCAACAATGTTCGCGGTTATTGACGACAATCAGCGAGCGGGGATTACAAGACAGCAATCGCGTTGGTTCGATACGATGAAAAATTAGACAGATAATGAAAAATTGTTCCCGGGAAAATTATTAGAGAGGGAATTCCATCATCGCCCGATCACACATTTCACATTTTCGATAACATTTTTCTGTTTGTTCCTATCCGGCCCTCGAGGGTTACAGGGAGAATTGTGAATTCGTGAAAAAAGCCCGTTGGAAATGGAGAAGTGGCTGGAACTCTGCGCGGAAACCCTCGTCGACTATTAAGCTCGCGAAATCTGCGAAATTCGCGTAGGCACGTAGCCACCGAACGATTTTCTACCGTTGCGCAGTTAGCGCGACATTTACGCGGCGATATTTTCCCCGGCAACAGCTTGCCGGCCCCTGCCTATTGTTATTCGAATCTACGTTATAACGACCGGTGACTCTGTTGGACCGAAAAGTAACATCCGATCGTGGAAAAAACGAAATAAGAACGGGTTACACGGGTCGCTAACGGGCTTCGCATTAATTTGCATATTTCAGGCGCAGTAACTGCATCTGCCGTTCCATCTGATCCCATCATCAGAGTTGCGAACGAATTATAGCGGAAAACACGTGCACGCGCGAGTAGTAAACAATGCCCGTGTAACGTCTCGCCGTGGCACTGTGCGTGCGCATGTATATATTTCCCTCGTAAATCTCGCGGAATTTCCGCGCTCGCAATATTCGTAACGATCGAGTTAACTTGTATAAGATTACGCGAATGAATTTGCGGAAGAGGAAACAGACACGGACGGTGCGCGCGGACGAAGGAGGAACGGGCGTGGGCGACGGGGGTAAATCGTTGGGCATTAACGCGGAAAACGGTTGCCTATTCGAACCTAATGCTGCCCGATAAAATTCTCCCTGCTTAGCCCCATCCTTTGTTCCACTCGCCACTTTCCCTCGCCATTGTACCCCGTCCGGCCACGGACGGTTTAAAATCCACCGGGAATAATAACCGAGATGAATCTCCTCTTTTAAATTCCCCGAGGCCGCGCTAGTTTGTATATGCATAATTAAATCCCTGATAAAAACGAAATCAGCAAACATTTTTCGGCGTATAGTTTCTTATTACGCGTGTTCTTTGAATTGCAGGTAAATGAAAAAGGTGAAATACAATTGCGCGTACAATTGCAAATTGTTATACTAATTTTGGGCGGCTTTTCAAGCTTCGCGAATTCATTTTTGAGTACGCAGTAATCAGTGGCCCGCGGACTAACTGTTTAGAAACAGGTAATTCCATCACTCGCAGTGAATGAAATATTCTGTAGACCGAAGATTAATATTTTCATAATGCGCCGGCCTTTCAAACAAGTATTAAAGCTATAATATGGACAACTGAGCATTGAAATTATTATCATAGAACTCACGATGTATCAGCATAAATACGAAGCTAGTTGTGGGAAAGTACGTAAATGAAATAAGCGAGAATATTTTCACGTGATGATCACAATGAAAAATGGAATTCTAATTACTATCGCATTTGCATTCGACTAAACATAAAGTCTACGTAAATATTCTTTTATTCGATAAAAATTGTTATCTGTACGAAACTGGCTTAAGGCGTAAGGACGCAAGGGTAATTCGTAGCAATTTCAGACGACTTAAGGATGTATTTGCTATACAGTCAATCCCAAAAGTTTATATACCTTAGAA
>NW_017152577.1:742412-777563 GCF_001652005.2 Ceratina calcarata
TTTTGTTGTTTATTATTAGCAATGTTCTTCCGACGTCTGATTTCTTTTTAAAAAATGCATTTCTAGAGTGCATAAACTTTTGGGATTGACTGTATAGCCAATACATCCTTAAACCAGCCGCCGTGAGAATTAATCGGTCGGGTGCAGTTGAAAAACGTGGCGACGAAACGATCAAGACGATCCGCAGTTCCTCTCCCAGAGGACGGTAAAAATGCGCGTGAAAAATTCGTTAACTTATCTCGGAAGGTAGGAAACGCCCCGAGGCGAACAGCCGGCGGGAAGTCGGATCCTCGAAATTTATCTTACTCTTCCCGCGGGATAATGCGCGGCAGAGTATAATAGTGAGGAAATTAGCGACAATCGTGATGGATTAAGTTTCCACAGACACTAACTTCCGATCCGGTTACTGGTCGCTGATATACACGGGCAAACTAATTGTGGCCCAGCCGAGCAAACAAAGGTAATTCCAACTCAAATTGAACCGCGGCTGTTTCGAGGAAAAACTACACGGCTAAACGCTGATCGAACGAAACTGCGGATTAATTAACAGTACGCGGACAGAGTCGTGTAACGCACTGCAGTTACGTTTTTGTTCATCCATTTTCTGAATGTAACACGAATCCTGTAGTGTGATTGATGATGGGACGGGATAGTAATGCATCACATGGATCAGATGTAGAACAGATCCGTGAATAAAATTCTGACACCTCTCGCTGAAACCAGCGTTAGATTTCCATTTCCATAATTAATAGATCACGGATTTTTATGAATTTTCAATAACGGAGTGCAATGGATAAAAATGTATGTAGAAAATGTTAGGAGGAAAGCGGAAACTAGGATAATTAATAAAGTAAAACTATTTTGGCCATCTCCATTCTGCGTAAGAATACACAATCTACTTATTAATAAACGACTGAACCCATAATGAACCAGTACAGAATTTTCTCATTTCACGTGAATTTAATCTTGGCGCATGGCAGCCGCAGGTTACATAAAAGGAAAATAGGGCCGTTAATACACGGACTCGTTACACGGTCGCGTAATTCTATCGGATTGTCGCGACCCGCAAGTTTGTAGTCCTCGCGAGCGAAAGAGCTAGCTTAAGGACCGACGCGACTGGTACAGTTTCGCAGGGCGTCCAATAAACAGAACGTTTCACGCGTACGATTTTCCAACTATAACGAGGCATGGCCACGCTTTCAGCGGCGGTTCGAGCCGGGGAAACCGCAAGGGTTGAAATTCACGCGAGAGGAACGGTAACAGGAAATCGTAAACCCCGTGATTTCGTGCCAGTTTCAATGCTACGTTGCCGACGATGATTGAAACCGAAGGACCTCGAATGAGTTACGATCACCGGACTTTCCTTGAAAATATCAAAATAACGACCTGGTCCTGTCGCCGAGTATGATGAATGATCCTGATCGTACAACATGCGCCTGAGCGTATCAGTTTCGATTATTCCCGACTCGAAAATAGACGATAGAGAGAGAGAGAGAGAGGGAGGGGGGAAGCTGTCAGTGCTTTCGGGGTCGCTTGAGCTTTGGCGTTCGACCGCGTTTATTCGATAATCGCATTCGACGAATTTCCGTGGCCAACGTTTAAAGGGGCCAACGATAAGAGCGCGTTTCGTGCTGAGCTTCAATCGGGTGTGAAGAACGAGGGAGAGAACGAGAGAGACGAACTTGGCCGCGATGAAATGGCTTTAGGGCCCTCGACCGGAAGTCCACGCTAGACGTCCCGGTCATAAAAATAGAGTTGTCGCTGGTGGCGTCGCAATATTTCATGTCTGAACGGAAAAAAGAAAGCGTCGAAAAAAAAAGAATCCTATCGCGATCTAGAACAGTGGCAAACGACGATCTACAGGATGTCACCAATGTGCGGGCACAGTTCCATCGAATACGGGAATTAAAACGAATTTCCTCGGTTCTGGATAATCGCAATTTTCGTCATGAACCTTTTATATGCATTTAATGTCAAACGGCTCGTTTAAATTTTTCCAATACTCGAAATATTGATTACGAGTTACGTGAGACACCCTGTACGTGTGGTGCAGGTCAGCCAATGGTCTCGTTACCATCGACCTTTCGATTTCCTACAGCAATCCGGAATCCTTCCCCTTTGTGCTCGGTATTTCAAGGAGTAGTACATCGCACCACGGTAATCCTCTCTCTCCATTCCGTCTGGCAATCTACTCCTCGACCAGCTAATAATCGATCGGCGGATAAAATTGGAACGTGGATCAATTTTCCATAAAAATTTTCAATTTCTATAACTCTGTCTCTCACTCCCTTGGTTCCTGTCGATTCGCTTTAAGAAATGATCCACATAAAAAGAAACGTAGCTTGAGATAGACCGGTTATGCAAACAGTAGTTGCATTTCCAGCAAATGCAAACATTCGTACATGGTAAAAAGCGTACGCGTAAATATGCACATAAGAAATATCTACAAAAAGCGTAGCTTTCAGTTCACATTAATAACTTCCGGCTAGGCTCTGGCGTAGAAACTATGCGCCAATCTACATTTCTGTTATAAAAGGGGAAATTCGAGATTTTGCAATTTTAATCAGACACGTTAATGATCATTTTACCCGTTTAAATTGAAACACGAGTTTTCTCATCCACAGTTACTCCTCATTGAATGGCACGATAAAATTATTGTAAATGTTTGCTTAACATAGTTCGAGTTTCGGATTTTTTTAAATAATTTCCCGTACACGATTTCCAGATGCATCCGGGTAAAATTCAGCACATGAAATTGCAAATGTTCCCCACTTCGTTACGCACTCAACGTTGCAATACTGTGCGATCGGGAAGGTACTGATGAATTCGGCATTTCAACGAAATAGACGGTCCAGGTAACTGGAAAATGTAATTGATTACGCGATGGGATTCAGAATCTTTTAATGAGACACGGAATATCTTGAGTGCACGCATCGCATGGTAGCAACGCCACAGTAAATCGAGCCTTAAAGGGACTCTGAGTCAAAATTGATGTTGCTGGAGGCTCTAGCGAGGCCTCGCAGTTCAACCCCCGAGCTTTGCCCGGCTCAAACGAATGATTTATCATTTGCGTTCGGTCCCGCCGCTGGAAATTCAGTTGCTACATTAATGGACATTAAGATCTCCCTTTGTCGTTCGCGTCGACACAGTCGCAGAGGCGCATGACTTTTATTTCGAAATTCATTTTCCACTGCGCGTTCCACGGAATTTCCGTGCGGCACAGACTGCCGAAATTCAACGCGGTCAAAACTAACTTTTATATTCTGGCTCCCTTGATATTCCGCTGACCGTTTTATTTACCGTGCTTTGATATGCAAACAAGGAAACCGGGGAAATCAATCATACCCGCGAGCTCTTCCAGAAACCGTTCAAACTAAAATCTGGAAGATTGCAAAACTGGAACTTTAGATTACGAAGTTCGAAGTCGTTGGACTAGGAATTAAAGGGTTATTTCCCTCGAATCGCGTTTGGATTGTCTAGACGGGTTTGGCATGGGCCAAGACGGGTCAACGTCCGAGCCGTTATGAATGAAATTTTTTAATACATATTTATAAGCCTGTTTATGAACGGAGTTAGCCAACACATGTCGAGCGTCTCGTTCGCGAGCAAACTGACTCGACCATTTTCTAGCGGATTATCCGGCTTCCCGGACAAGCGCAGCCAACGCTTTTTTCTTTTTACGAGCGGAACTTTATTGAGACGAGCGTATATTCCGATAATGCCCGATTCCATTATTCCTCGGCGGCCGCTCGGAGACGCACCTTCTCTTTATCGAGCGCTAAAGAGGGAACGTGTTCGTCTTCCGTTTTTATTCCCTCCTTATCGTAGACGCTCGGAAAAGCTGAGTTTCCTAGTTGCGGGAAACTCTGCGTGCACACGGCCCGTTTTCATGGAAAACGTGTGTGTCTTTGGGAATATTTTTCATTCCCTGTTCCCCATTTTCGTACTCCGATCGTCCAACTTCGCAAGTTTACGACGTTTTTATTTGTTCCCAAGGATTCGTTCGAATTTGTAAAGTGGAGCGGGAATTCCCTCGGCCATGAATATCGATTCCCGAGTGAGACTGGTTAGCAACGATTCGCACTTATCCATTCATGCCGGCTGAGAAAAGTTTATTACATCAACTATCTTCTCATAGTTTCCATTGGAAAACTAAACGACTATAATGTCTCATGTATTAATAAGATAACAAATAATATATTCAACAATATCCTTTTTCTATTTCCGCGTTGCACCTTCGAAATTCGAGGAATTGAAAAAGCGTTACGATGACAGGGAATCGAGGGAACGAGTGTTATCGATTTCTTTTTCATTCGATACGAGTCCGAATACGAAGCAACCCCGGTTCGGACACGGGCCTAATGATCGTATTTGCCGGCGCGCTCGCATTAGTCGCGCATTAGCACGCTTGGCACGATCGCAAAACGCATTTCGCTATAAATAATCGCGGCTACCAAACCAAACCAAAACACGACCATAATAACCGCCGCGACATTACCATAATTCTGATAAGCGAACAGTGACACCTGCAATTGACGTAATTGTTCGCCCATTATTATAACGCGTAATCCAATCGGGTGCCATCGACCGGGAAGAAATCGAAGACTGTTGTACGATTATCTATAACCGAGGATCGAACTTCAGTCGATCGATCGTGCAGTTCGTTTGGTGGCGCGGGATGAAAACCACGGCGCGTTCCACAGGTCGTTCGTAACCGTGTCCGACTATGAGCTTGACTTTCTCCCGCATAAATTTCAGCGGCGCGGGCGCGTGCAAACTACGCCAGAAAACGATAGACGTGTCTCACCGCGAAGCGCTTTTCACTCCGCGACAACAGTCCGGATACGGGTCGGTTCGGACGCCAGGGAACTTTTCCACGTGAGTCGAAAACTTTCCTTCTGTGCGCTCGGGGAATATTAATTCCAGGAAAGTTGCGATTCCGTGTTTGATTACGAATAATAGTCGGGCAGGACGCGCGCTAATTAATCTCGTTCCGAACGCGATACACGCTTGTTCCACGGCACCGGGCTTTTAATTTGATTACGAAAGGAATTAATCCGGCCGAGTGGAAGGATTTTACGCAACACATCGGAAAAGAGCATCGCGCGGAATTTAAATCGGGAACGCGATATACATACGTCCGTCAAAGCCATCCGCGTCAAATTTGCCTTTAGAATAATATCTTCTTCAATTATTTTAAACATCATAACACACACCGACTTGACGGTTTAATTGTTTTCGCTGGAACGCCGGGATGCTCGTGGGACTATTAACCCCTGCGTTCCATCGCGAATTTCGCGACGGGGGTAAAAGTGGCACTTGTACATTTTTTTTTTCTACTCTGCCCAACCCCTTAACGCGGAATAAACTCTGCCGTGTTAACTGGGGAACACTTCCAACCTGTTCGTCGGCACTGAAAAGTCGGCCGCGTTTGCGAGGAAAGAAACTCCCTTCTAAAAGGAGCAGTTTAAGTTTTCAAGCGTTTCCTAGGAAAGTTTGTTCACATACTCGCGTTCCAACCCCTTTGTTCTTCGTCCGTCCTAAATGACGCGACAATTTTTGTCGGTTTCACGTTGCCCACTTCGCTTCTGGACTACTCGACCGAATGCATACGCTGTTTACACAACGGGTACATTGTTAAAACTCCCGTGTATATATGAAACGCGGAACGTCTTCCTCGGGTCATGATATTTTTAGAGATGACCGTGGGACGAGAAATATTTACGCAGCCTTCGCTGCAGATTACTATACCCGACTTTTTCGTGAAAACCGTATTCGGTGGCAAACCAAATATTTTGCGCGCGCGTATTATTGCGAACCTGCGCGGGAAAGTGATCGTCCAATCACTTGCTTGGTCGAGAACCTAATTGAAAAAGATTGAATAGCGCGTTATATAATTCAGTGAATTTAACGAGCAGCTGCGTTCTACTCGCGTGTCATTCATCTCGCTCGCCCGTTCGTTCCCGGGCTTGAAAACTTGACTCGCAAAATTCCGCGAATGCCGTCGGACAAACTCGAGTTTCGCGAAACTTTGCAAGAACGCGCATAGACGATAAAAATAAGGGGAAGAAAACTGGAGGTAATGCAAGTCTCGGCATTCGCGAGATTCGACGGTACGCGTTATGGTTTGTTCACATTCATCGTAACGACGAAAATAGTTTACCTCCATACTTCTAGATTAGTCCTCGCACTCGTTTGGCGAAGATATCATCGGCGCTTTCTGAACCCCCTTTTACATGCTTCGCCTTATACCTCGAACTTCCCAGTACGACGCTGTGTCTAACGGCGGAGACATCTAACGAGCTCAAATTTTCGTCGTTCAGGTCCTTACGGTAAGTGTGAACAGACCATTATGCGAGCGTTCGAGAGGAAAAGAGGAAACGGCGGACCGTCCGAAGGAAAAGCGGGAGAGAGCAACGCGACGCGACCTCCTGTATACATGCATATATTTAGAACTCGCGCATACCGGGCATTGTCAACGATTTTAGGAACGAAGTCGAGCGTGTCGTGGTCCGAGAGGAAGCGTTTGCGAGCGTTCCACGCACGCTCGTTTCAGAATTTAATCGCCGGTATTCCCCGGGGAAGTTATAGACGATGGGAGCGTCGCGTCACGCGGAAATTTCGTTTCCGAAAGTTGCCCGTGTCGCAATTTCGACCGCGGAAACCGTTGGACGAGACCAATTTATTGTCCCCGCGAAACCGATTATCTGCGCATTAAATGACAACGAATCGCGTCACCGGAGTTCGAAAACCTAGATGGCCGTTAAATACTTAACCGCGAGCGTCTAAGTACTCGCAAACAACCGGTAGAGTCCATTAAATTCAGAGGGTAGACTTTAGAGCGCATCCCCGACGCTGCCAACTGTGCTTCTTACCCCACCCGTTTTCCCTTCTACTAAGCATGCTAATCTCTTCGGGGTCTGCTTCCCGTCCTCCCCGTCTTTCGCTTTCCAGAAGACGAATTCGTTACCGCGAAACCATACACGGTACACGGCTTACACTTCGTGATTTGCACTCGAACTTCGTTCCCACCATGGAAGTTTAACGAAAGCGTGCAACAACAACATTAGGCTGGATTCTGTTTCTGGGAAAACATTCTATTCTTCCAAAATTTATCTTCACCTCATCTACCTATTAAATAATTTCCAAGCAAAACGCTTTTCAGTTTAGGAACAACTATTTAACGAATAAATGCATAAACTGCAAATTGATTATTGCAAGATATTTCATACGTGGGTGCGATGAAAATAAGTTTTGAGTAAAAAATAAAAGATTACCCGGGAACGAAATTAATTGAACGTAATAAAAATGTTGTATGTGTTTGTTTTGGCAACGTCATTCATAAGTCAGTGAATCGTTGGAGTGATTATAAACCGTAGTCATTATTAAACTACTGTTTCAAAGTGGGTTACGTTGACCTTCGCGCAATTAACGTCGCACCGCTAATGGGTTCACGGGGATTGCACGGATCTCGTAGAAATCTCTCTCCCTCGAGGGAGAGAGGATTCTCCATTATAAATCGTCGCTGGTGGGCAGGGCGAGTCAGCGAAAAAGATGGATGGAGGCACACGTCGCGGAAGACGGTGGATGGGTAGATGTAGGTGGGAGCTTCGACCGAGATTCGAGCGGAACCAGATCTAACGTTGCGCTGGTACCGATGGCTTCGTGCCCGGTTTTCCCACGGAAACGTCCACCCAGTTCCGGTGTAGCCACTCTCGCGAAAACCTGCGCCGATTACCGGTTCTCCGTCGAATTGTCGAAACAATGGACCCGGCTGGCCGTGTGAGAGGGAGGAGAAGATATAAAACGCGCAACCTGGTTAGCCGCGGAGGCGGATCGGGTCCGGGCAAGGATCCGTGAATTTTTGATAGAATAAGAGAAAGTTGGTAACGGCAGCGTCGGCTACTACATTTTAATGGACCAGGGGAAGGGATGGGAAGCACTGAGAAAGGAATCTTAATTTCAGAAAATTTCCTGAGAGGGGAAGAAAACATCGGTAGGTAAATGCGGCATAAATTTTCCCTGTGGCACAATCTGGTGCCGCGCCGGATCAGGAAGGCAGCCAATCTCCCGTTAAATAATTAAACCGAATGGAAATGAATAAGTCGAGGCGTTTGTGCTTTACTCGACGCAATCAATTTGTACTTCATTACAGAGTCTTTCGAACGAGTTTTAAATAATGTTCCCGAGCAAGCGCGGGTTATAGTCGGTTCAAGTTCGCGTGACTCGTCACGCCGCTAAGTCCCTTGAGTCTCTTATCCCGTGGGATACGAAGGGCACGAGATATATGTACCTTTCGGATTGTGCAGAGCCGGGGAAATCTGCGTATTCAGCCTTAGACAACGATTCAGCTCGTGATTCCTCGAACATACGGTATCGCTTGAGGAGAATAGATCAACGATAAATCCGACCGGTTATTTTTTCGCACGGGCTACTGCCTGTTCATAGTTTTTTGCCGATACATTTTATAGGTGAAAACGGACCGTGAAGAATTTAATTAAGTCGGACGGGACTGGGAAATTCAGAACAAGGGAAAACCATTTGGGAATCAGGAAATCCTATCCCCGCCTGTCGGTGGGAAAGAAGCCGAATATACTCGGACCAATTAAGCGAGCTCGATGCGTTTGCTTCGTTAAATTATACTTCGGACAGCGCGAGCACCAAACTCATTTCAAAGCAGCCGTATAATTATTCGCAATTTTTGTCATGTGCTGTGATACTTTTTAAATGTAATTTCAAAGGAAGATTTATGGAATTCTCCTTTGAAAAATTAGAAGACCCGTTCTTAAAGAGAATTTCGCGATATTCTGACGGTTAAAATAATCTCGTTCGTTCCTAACGTACTAACTTCAAGGACAACAACTAAATCTTTGCACAGTGACTTACCACGACCGGCTAGCGTGATTTCTGATCAAGAACCGAGGTACTCGCGTTTGAAATCCTCTCCCGAAACAATAAACCGAGACGCGGTATTGGAAAGTTTCTGAAACGCGAAGATTCATCGCATTCCCGAGCCAATTTGCAATAGCCGAGCCTCGGCAATACGGAAGTTGCTTCGGTCGAGGTTCTTCGCATGCAATCGTACGGGGAAACAAATCTCTGGAGCAAAACCGCCCCGGAACTTCGCCCGGGAAGAAGAAGAATCAATCGTTAAGACGTTATCGATTTTTGCTTACCGACATTTTAGTGTCGGATAAAACTTTCGGAGACAGCGTTTGATGCATGCGCGCCGCTGAGAGCATCGAGCGATGGATGGGAGTCGAATAGAAATGGCTAGACGACAAGCTTCGTGAGAGACTTCGTTCGTATTTATGAGCAAGAACTTTGACGTTGAGACGCTTTGATAGATCAGGAGAAGAGAACAGTCTGTTTCGTGAGCCGCGTAGAACTGATTTACGCGGCGTGAATCTCGAGAGGGTCGTTCTTCTCCGGGAATATCATAATCAATAGAGACATACGAATAGCGGTTTCTACGTCGAGCGATGAAATATCTACGAACGATAATGGCCAGGAATAATTAATGGCAGCCGGGGAAGAACGAGTATTCCGTATTGAATAAAATTTCGGACAGCGAAAAATATAAATCAGCCGACGCTCGGATTTTAACGAAGGGTCAGGAGCGGTTTCATCGTCTTGGCTTCGCGCCCCGGACCCACCCCCCGTATTTCACGGCTGACCACGGATAAAACTTCATAATTTATTGGCGAACATAGTTTTTGCTTACGTGTACGCGGTCGGGATCCTAAATATCGTTCCCAATTTGTACATCCCTGTTCATAAGTCTTACACCACTTCCAACTGCTTATAAACTATGAAAGCATTCTATTAATTATTATCTTCGTTGAAGGGTTATAATACATCACAAAAAGACCCACGAATACTCCAGGCGGATTATTTAAGGTTGTTAATCTTGCAAATAATTGTAAATCGATCGCGATTGGAACACTGTCTCCGTTGTTCCATCGAGCGTGTCCTCAGCCTTTTATGGGCACAATTTCGCGGCGCGCACGTGTAGCCAAGGAAATGGAATTCTCCGCGCGCTCGTTGAACACACGTACACGCGTGCACGTATTCGATGGGTTGACGTCCGTGGCGGAAAAATTCGACGGAATTTTCGTCAGAAGGTACTCGGAACAATAAAATTGTACACGGGGTTTCGCTGCATTGAATACGTCTCACAGCATCCCCGGATACTTTTTCTATTGCCTAGAAATATATACCTACCGCGTGGTTTCCATTTCGTGGTAAAATACATTCTACCGGATTACAGGTTCATAAAGAAAGAAATAATTTTACAAGTGGGGGAGAGAATATTTAAGGCGCGCTTAGGCGGTTTTTCAGCGTAACAGCCATTCTCGCGGGGCGGTGGAAGGGGGAATTCCTCGAAAGTTAAGTCGGTAATTCTATCTCGCCGCGCGACGTATAAATCTAACAGCTAGTTTCTCGAGCGAGTTAGCCAAGTTCCCAATTTGTGTAACATTTCTGCGTATAGCTGCGCAACAAGTTTTAATCGCCATCTAACACATACCGTCGGAGACTGCGATCCCTTCTCGTTCTCGTCGAAATTCCGCGAAGTAATAGCGCACCAATACCCGAAACGATGATATCAATGGGTAACAAGCTGGACATACGTTAGCCAGGCGTCCTTTAATTCGCTGCTCGTCAATTAAAATTCATTGCTTCTCCTAAGTAGACAACTATTTTTTAAATTCGATGACGACACGATCCATGAATTTTTGAAACTCAAATTCAATTCAATTAAATTCCTTGGAAAAATATAAAAATGAAATTTTTCCAAGTATGTAGAATATTTTTCCAAGAATGTACCGATTACTAAATTTCATGCATAAAATAAACACGCTGCTTTCTGTCATGAAATCTCTTTTTTATTCTTTATTTTCCATTAAATATGATCACCGTAGATACATCTTTTTAGAAAAGATTCTTTTCCGCGAAACCCTAGTCCCTACGATATTCAAAAGGATTTCCTCCGCGAAACTTTTTCGATTTATCACCGAGGGTTTCATCGCGCTGCTCGCATTGCTACCCCTGGGATAAAAGCGGCAGGAATGCTGCAACTTTCGAAGAGCAAATAGATTCCATACTAGGATTAGAAGTTCAGTGAAACAAAGTGCATAATCTGCTGCATTAAAAATCAAAGTGAGGGTAGATCGTGTGGTCGACTGTGAACGAAACGCAGATATTCAATAAAACGATGCATAATTAATTGAATTAAAGAGTGAGTACATTTTCAATCTGCCTGGTAATCACGATTAACACTAGAAAGACTGAAACTTAGTATATACCTATATTGCCCAAAGCAGTAAAAATGACTGCATTGTGAAAGAATAATGTGTAAAGAAATTTGTCTAAAATTAATTTTTAATATTTTTTATATTATTTACAGTCATATAACAAGTTATTAGTAAATGTTAACAATAAAAAAAATTTACTTCACTTGGGAAAAAAAATAATTTATGCATTATTATTTGTACATTTGCCCAAAAGCAGTCAAAATTACTTCCTTGGGCAATCTAGTGTTAAATGCTGGTATTAAAAATGCAAGAAACAAAATGCACAATGCTTGTCTTACTAAAACGTGTCAGGTGAGGAAATAATTGGATAATGCGCTTGATTTCGATAAATAAAAATATCACCGACCGACCGAAATGTTTCCATGGAATAATTAATCATTGCTGACGATGAATACTTTTTTGCGTTGCATTGAAACGCTGGTAATGAACGCGATGGTAAATTCGTGTCGATAGTTGTACACGCTTGTTCATACGTTATTATGATTTTGAATCGGCAAATATTTGTTCGCCGCTCGTTTTCCGGTTTTCGTACGGCTTTAATTAGCTCTCATGTCTCGAAATATTAATGGTAAATGGCGTTACGAGCATCGAACGCGGAACACCTGCCACCTCCACGATTAATTAATTCGCGAACAGTAAACGAGTCTAGACGTCTATTTGTTTCAAGTCGGCTAACGATCAGTCATCATGTTGTACGTTGCAGAACAGAATCTGGTCTTGCGTTCGATACCGCAAACAATGATTATTCGTAATTCATTCTATTGAAATCGTTGATTAAATCAAATATTCTAGCCCAATGAATCTCGTCATTGCACGCTCGATGCAACATTTTCAGCTGCCTTTCGCGATCATTCTTTTGAATAAATAAGAGACATAATTTCGACATTCTTCCCAAGCTCTGAACCCGAAGGACTGAAGTCGTCCAATGAGAAACGTGAAAAGTCGAACATTTCTAGGAATTACAATATCGGGTTAACTCGTTCTATTAATTATGCCACTAATTAATTGAATAAGTGTCGCGCGAGCTTGACCGCGGCGAAATGAATTGGTAGCAAATGAAATTGCACAAAAGGGAAAAGAAACACAGGCGTGGCCCGTGGGGCCAGACGTTCCCATTGCCGCAAACTGGTGTCCCGTGGGAAATTATAAATAGAAGGTAATACCTAGCTCGAACCAGCGTAGCCTGACATCGCTCTGTAGCTAATATAAATAGTTGAACCCCACCTGGCAATTTGTACAAGCGAATTATCGCCGAGCTCTTTGGAATCCTTAACCATCTGCCGATCGTTGGTATTTCGATAACGTCGATTCCGGTGGCTAGTCCAATTTTTTCGGGAGCGAAGGGTGAGGGAACGGGAAAGGGTACAGAATTCAATGTATGAACATCGAAATGCAATTACATGGTAGTAGATAACGGTTGCGCAAATATTTCTTCCCGTTTCTATCTACTACAGCAATAATGGTTCCGAACGCAAACAGAGGCTAAAAACCATACGAACGACGAGATAAGAGATAAAGCGTGGAATTCACGGCGCCCAAAACAATTACGGTGGAAGGTTGGAAAAATGAAAAGCGCGTACGAGGGAGGGAACGGAATCCCGAAGGAGAAAAAGCAGCGGGTCGTAAACAACCCGACGGAATCTTACGCCGCGCGGAAAGGAAAGGATAATGCGTGAATAGAAGACAAGCCGTGTTTTTGAATCCAACATAGGCACTCCGAGCAACGGGTAAAGCGAAGAGAGATCTGCGCGCAAAGATCAGATTTACGTGGCCAGCATACATCTTTGTCCAAAAGGTTTATCAAGAAATCTGACAAATATTCTATTTTAGTTAAAAGATTATAGTAAATCATTAAATAATTCACATACCAACGTGCAACAAATAATATAACAGATCATACAATGTACAATAATACAATTATACAATAAATAAAATTGTACTGCAAGTAAAAAATGAATAACAATTTTCATTATTTATTTTCTCAACCTAATTCCTAATTGCAATGTCTTACTCGGTTATGTGTTTTATAATCCGTCCCAAGGCTTATGAACAAACGTGTACAACCGTGGAAGCGGTACACCTAATAAATTTCTCGAGATTCGAGGAACTCGTGATGTCAGTGATGCGTCTCGACAGTGCAAGACTCACTGGTCAAAGCGCAACCTGGCAAGTGGCACCGCAGACTCTCCCATCCGCTGCCACTTGTTTCGACCGTGCTTGAAAATTTCAATTGCCGTTTAAGAGAAATGAAATTGCCATTAAAAAAGCATATACTATTTAAATGAGAACTATAGTACGAAGAGAAATTTATAATAACGCGCGGGTGGAAAAAAAGTATCGCGATTTAATCGTAAGCGGTGAATAATTTCGTTTTCGCCGGGGAACTCTCAGAACGCAGCTTTTTTTCTCGGCATGGTAAAACGGCGAAGGAAACGGTCTTCCGGCGCTAATATTTGCTAATGAAATTTGCGAGTACCACGGACAGGTGGCTTGGTTACGGCCGTCGGTCATGACTCAATTCATATAGCACGGGACGCGAGAAAAAAAGAGAATCCAGATGCAAATTAACGGTCCGACGGCGAGACAAAATAACGGGCGTCTGGTTGATTAAATTGTTCTCGAAATGAGAAATGTATGGGAAGAATGTTCTTCATCCGGGAATATTTCCACTGACCAATTGTTCTAATAAACTGCGGATAATAAATGTTAACAACAAAATCTATACATGAGAGCAAATCTTAAATTTTATGATCTGACGTCCAAAAGCTTTCCTATTTTCAATCGTTCTGAATTTATAATATTCATATGTTTGCTTGAATAAGTGATGGTCCTACTAGACTATAGAGAAAAAGTATGAGAAATGAAAACCGCGGAAAGGAAATGTGATCCGGCACGCAAAAGCTTTAAGATTCTAAATAATTAAAATGCAGTCGGTAAATAGAAAGAAAGAAAATGTCCGACCGTATCATGAATCTCTAAATCAAGCTCCTTTGAAACGGAGCCTTTATGAATCTTGTCGTCTGCATTCGCTGTTGACAAGAGGGCGGGAAATGCTTGTTTCCTTTCAAGTCCCTCTTCTTTCAGAAGAAAGCTCGCGATATTAGTCTAGCGTAAAAAGAATTACGTAAAAAAAATATTATACAAGGAATTAGAGAGGACTGAAAGGACGCCGCGGTTTTCATTCGACGCGATCGCGATATTTTTCCCGGTGGTTTCAAACATGAATTCATGCGGGCTAGTTTTCGGCGATGGCCTTTCGAGTAAAGCGGGCACGCAAGTCGATGACAAATTCACTTAACGGTTCGAGTGGAATCCGGTTTCGTTTGTGCGTCGGCCGCTGTCAAACTCGAATCTGCGTTGACAGCCTGGAAAAAACGGACGGGAAAAATAGAAGAAATGTGAAAACGTGGGGTTGATCCGCGTTTTTCGCTGAGTTTTACAGGCTCTCGTCCACTCTCGCTCTCCCTCGCGAGAGAGACAGCAGTTTCCTCGTTCGATTGCCTTAAACTATTTCCCAACGAATTATCCCCAGGCTCGCAACGAAAATTACTCTCGCGGGAAAAAACCTATTGCCGATGGAAATTTTCGGAATGCAATTCCGAAGGATTACGCGCGGACACGAATGTTAACGAATGTTAAATCGACTAGCAAGTATTCTCGCCTGGCAATCAAATCAATCCCGACAACTGCTGTTGACGATAAGATCCTCGCTGTCGAATTCACCGAGACGATTTATCGCGTGAAACATTTGTTCTGGCTTGCTTTATACAAACATTAACATAGCGAATACACGTATTAAAAAATGATTCGGCTTCATAGAACTTAGGTTCATACCGGGGAAGAACAAACTATCCCAAATTCATATGGATAAGACTCAAACCACTTTTCTTGGATCGTGGCTCGGAAATGGCAGTCAATAACGAGTTTTGTTGGTCGATTTATGTTACAGTCACTGGGACGGCCGCGGAAGCCACACGCGAGAGGGAGGAATCATTGCGGAGCAGCAACCGGAGTTTATCCTGGTGGTCGGCCAGCACGGAACGGGCCGCGGGGGAGACGAAATCCATCGAGAAATTCCGTCAGACAACTTCCTGGCACGCGGACGGTCTCACCAGCCCCGGGGCACGAGTCGCCGTGGAATTGGTAGGACAGGTCAGCCCGGAGGAGATGGAGATGACGACGTCGCGCACGGAAAATGACGAAGGAAAAGCGAAGATCTCTGGCACTGCCCCGAACACGAGGCGGATGATAAATCTATCCGCCCCGCGGTCGTTTATCCAGTCGACGCCAGAAGCATCCAGCCTCATGGAAAACTCTTCCACTGGAGATTTTGACAACGTAAGTCGTGTATCAGATTTCACCTGTTAACCTCAGTCGCTTCGACTTTCGATAAGGAATTCGTATTATAGCAATCATAAAATGATACGTGAATACAAGTAAAAAATTGGATTATTATTAATAATCCGTCATTAGTCCGGCATAGCAAATCGTCCTGTTATCAGAATTTTTTCTAAACGATAATTAATGGATTGATAATCAGTTAATGCGAATTGTGTGATGCATTTTCCACGTGACCGATAATGTCGCAGCCAGATAACTATGCATAATTTAGTGCTGTCGCGACACGGCCTAGAGCGACGTTGAGTCCTCATTTAATTACGCACCTGGGTATTAGAGGATTATTGCTCATTCCATAGATTTTCGATTGTTTCATATTAAACTGCGAATTTTATGCATTCATAGCAAAAATTGTATTATTAAATTGCTTGCCATGTATAAAAGCTTGCAAGCTTTTGATGAAAAGTTTCTACCTGAATTTTTAAAACTTACATAAACGTTTTATTTTATTTTTATAAAAGTTATGACGTTACACGTTTTAAATGCGACTAATTATCACGAGATTTGTAAATGTGTGTGCAGATAGTGACGACGCGGGAAGCCGGTTGGAAAACCGGAAAGACCGTCAGCACGACGCCGAACCCGTTTATCGCGAGGGACGTGATACGACGTCAGATGAGACATGTTCCAGACGCGTGTGAGAAATTCACGGTGGGGGACGAGGCCAAGCAAGAATTTTATAGCCCGAATTATCCGGATAACTATCCGAACTTCACCGAGTGCACGAGGGTTTTGGAAGGTGGGTCAATCTCCATTCTTTAAGTCAAAAAAGTGAACCTTGGATTATCCTAAGACGTTCAAGCTACCTCGCGATTCTCCCGACGTTGAATACTTAAAAATCTTTAAATTCTTGGGTACTGTATATATGTAGGTGGAAAAATCGCCTTGCAAAACCAGCTCCGAGCGGGCGTTCTGCATTCGCGGCACGAAGCATCGGGGAAACGGTCCTTTACATCAAAGGGAATAAATTTATTGTTGAACCCGGTCCCCACTTATCTCGCCTAACTCGAGAAATTAACTCGGCTACGGTAACTGCGCGCGTCGCCTGACTCCGACTCCATTCGTATGTATGTAGAAGCTGGCTCTCGTCGCAACTCGTGGTCTGCGGAAGAAAGTTTGCGAATTCCGGGCAGCAAAGCTCGACGCTATAGCCAACGGTTCGACGATTCGCGAAAGAATTCCGGAGAATTTTTCATCGAAGTACAATAGAGACGCGAACAATTTTTTCCTCCCCCGCGGATACAAACACGGCGACGAATTGCTAATAAACGAGCAGCAGATGAAATTAATAGCCCTCGGGTGGTGTATCGTCAACGAATGCCGATTCCCTGCTTAATGGAAACGCATTACGGTCCGCGACAAGCAAACAACAACCGATGCTCTTACCCGTTCTCGACGTTCCCGTCGACGCGACGCGACGCCCAGAGAAGAGTAATTGCATAAAACGATCCGACGAATGCGGGTCGAAATAATAAATCATGACCGGGGTCCGTGCGCGTTCCACCTAACCGTGGTCGCGCGCCTCGATAACGAATCGATAAATCTTGGGATGGGGCGACTGGAAACCGATTCGCCTCCCGAGAAATATTTCATCGAACTGCAAAAACTGATTCCTCCAAGATGATCGAGTACCTTTTTCTTTTGACTTCATGATTAGGAATACTTGAGTCAAATATCCGGGGTGAGTCAATAAAAACTGTCATCTAAAATCGCTAAAAAAGCTTCGAGAGGGCGAATAAAATTTTCATACACCGAGTTTCGTCAAATACTAAATTCAATGAGATTAAAGGAGTATCAATTATTTTATGCCTAAATCTTACTGTCCAAACTAAAAGGTAGGAAGTAGTAGGGAAATAGAGAAATTATTCTCTCTTCAAGCTTATTTAGATCAAAACATTTGAAAATGCGTCGGATTAGGCAAACGAGGACAGCTGGGTCGTGCTCGAAATTGAGTCAGGGTCGGCGAGGCTGTACACCGAAATCTTCTTCTGATGAACGAAAATAGTATCCACGATCGCTGGTCCTCGGCCGAGTTTTGGAAACGATAGATCCGAATCGCGCGCGCACGTTCGTAAAACGGGGAACTAAAAAAATATTAACACTAGATTGCCCAAGGAAGTCATTTTGACTGCTTTTGAGCAAATGTACAAATAATAATGCATAAATTATTTTTTTAAGGTATATACTAAGTTTCAATCTTTCTAGTGTTAAACAACTTGTTCCGAATGTATTTTTCAAATAAAATAATGCGTCGCGGAACGGGTCACGACTGAGTAGCTCATAAATCATACGCAATCAGATATCGATGCCTTATTTTTCCTCGGCTTTACGTGATACTCGTGGGTTACTAAGCTGTCCCGAGCTTGAATTGTTACAACGTGCGCTGAATACGTGCTTAAAAGTATACATTTTCCCCGATAATATTCTTTCCTCCGCGGTTGGGGTCCGATAAGCGGCAAGAGAGCTACAATTGCTCTACGCCCTGATAAGAAAACGGTTCCGCACGTGAAATCGTCCTCTTAACGCCGTACTTAGGGAAACTGCATCGTGAAAGATCTTTAATTCGAACATTAACGAATATTCTGCTATACATATCGTAATCCTCGGGAATCTAGACGACTGTAAAATTTGAGAAATCGTTGTCAGAGCATCGCCCTGGTAACCATCGAATCGAAAGAGCCTAATGGAGCATATATTGAAAGAAAAAAATGTTAACCGTCCCGCGAGATTGCATTTGGATTATCCTGCGTAATTTCTACTAGCGATCTGATAGCGCCCTTCACTAAAGAATAATGGAAAATTCCGGTGGGGACAAAGGGCTGTGTCGGGAATCGAATCTGTTCACGCTAAGTGACGAACAAGGGACTGTAACCAGTCATTAAAGAGACTGGCCCATCACAAGCCACCATTACATCCGAGCGAAGCGATTACCGCGTATTAAGCGCTGGACGTAAATTACGACACCCAATTATCCGAACCGAACGTCAATAACCTGTTACGGAATTCCAGCAAGTTTCGTCGGGTGCCATTTCGAATCGCAATGATTTCTACAAATTATGTCCACCCTTGTTGTTTCAAGTGCGTAATCGGTTGTTATTGTTGAGGACCATTCTTAGTCCCGTCGACTTCTTGGCTCAACGCTTCCAACTCGTTAAACTCAACAATTCTCGACTCGACGACGAACGGATCGTCGAAACTTTTCGAGCACCATCGACGAGGAGCACAAAGGTCAGTGTTCGAGTTGCGTTTTCGACAGAGGGTCTCCGATCAAAGTTTAATTGGAACAATCCGAAGTTAACGCCGAGAACCGGTGAAGACGAAATCGCCCAAAGCGATATAGATACGATGCGCGTTGCATCTGCGGTGGACGACTGGAATTGGTCGCAGAATTGATGAACGATCGAGGGAGAAGACTGCCCGAGCCCGTGCCCGATATAACGCGGATACCCGAGATTGCTTGTCCCCTCTATGCATGCGCGATGTAAATCTGGATTTATATGAATCTGCGCAACGAAAACGCACACAATCGCGACTAATGCTAAAATCCTGAATGCGTGTACTGATTACCGAAACAATCACGAACCAAAATTCCATAAGCGATTCGCGGGGCGTCCCGAAACCCAATTAAATATATAAGGACGATTCATCCAGCGTATCTATGAAAGATCAATAAAAACGAATCGGTGGAGTGTTGGGATCGAGTGAAATTCTCTAAGAAAGGGAATGGGTCAGGAGGGTGAAAAGTTCTGAAAACGGTAGGCGGGCGATAACGTTTCTCTCTCGACTTAAGGCGAGATCCGCTCGGCTGTGAAGCACAGATTCTGCCGGTCTCGTGACCGGTTGGAAACTGGAACGGAAAGTCGAAGTCAATGGATCTGCTATATAACGCGAACACGGTTCCCTCTCGTCTCCCACTTTTTTTTTAAATTCTTTCTTTCACCGGACTGATGCGCCCGGTGATCGGGGAGTTTCATGGCAAACGGGCCAAGTAGCCCTTCCGGGTGAATCCGGGCATCGGAAGGAGGTCCTAATTGCACGGATGGAACCTTTTTTAATTGCTGGCACACGCGGTGACACCAGTAGGTATCATTATGAAATGTGGGACAGTTTTAAGCAGGAGCTACTCGGCCACGTTAATGAGATCACAGTCGGTTGGAGGTTGAATAAGCATTCGCTTCGGATGAAACGCCGATCGAACCCACTTCCGTTCCGCGGGGTTACGGAGAGAATGGCTGGAGCAGCAGTTCGTTAAACGGATACGCTCGATCTCCCTCGAGATAACGAGACCAAAGGGCGCAACTTCTTTTCTAATTACTCCGGAAACGCGGCCTATTTATTCCATCGCGTGTCCATTCCGTTGAAAACCACGGGGCACACGGTGTCTCCACATAAATTCAGTAAAAATCAACATTATTTCAGCAAATAAATAATCCCGAACTCGCCACGAGAATTTTATCCTTGCACGACTTTAAGAGACCGTATAGAATATAATAGTCGCAAAATCCTTTCATTATTCACCGTCTAATAATCAGGAAGCCGCGAATCATCATTCTTGCTAATAAGCGGCATGATTCATGTACGACTGGTGAATTATTAGCGTAATCTCTGATTGCCTTCGGCCTGATGGGCAATCGATATCGAACGCAATGTCCGTTATCGATCTCAGTTATCCGCAGTCGAACTTTCGGCAGTTGTTGGAAGTCGAATAACGGAGACATCTTGTATCCGAGTGAAACGAGCGGAGTTCGGAGGAGAGTCAGATTGGGAAGGTTTCGATGAAAAGTTTGATCGCGCGAGAACACGAAAATGCGCTGACCCAGTAGCGATATTTCTTTTTTTTCTGCAGAATCTTTTTTAACAATTTCCTCCTCGCTGTCTCGTTACCTGTAACCACCAATTCACTGCCGACGGGCTGCAATTTAAAGCGCGTCGTCGACTTTCTTACTTGCGCCAAGTTTCGCAGAATCGCAATAAAAACTTTTTCTCGACGCGCGGCGAAAAGGTGCTTCTTGCGTTTCGCGATTTCACAATGGGCCTTCAGCATCGGCGCGCCAATGTTCTCACCGGTGAACGTAGTATCAGGTTAGAATCGACCCTCCGAAGATGTCCCACATTTTTATTAACGCCCATCCCCGCGCTCCCCTCGTATCCGGGTCGGGGACGTTCTTGTCGCGCCCGAAGTTCCGAAGGGGTTCCAGGGTGAAACTGTAGCACGGCAAAAAGTAACGAGTGAGGGAGAAAACGCTGAAGATCGTTCTGTTCGGAGAAAAGGAAGTCGTGGCTGAGTTCCAAAGTGGACGAGCAAATCAAGTTATCAACCACTCAGGAGGTAAGGGGCCATCAAAGAACCGTTTAATGCGATCCCACGTAAATCAAGAACGACCGCCCCTCTGCCGTCTCCGTGTTTCGTGGAACATCGAAATACTCTAAAGGCCCGAACGGAGGTGCGTCTCTCTGCAACGGAAGCCATTAATTGCGGCAAGACACTGCTTGTCCTTGAACCGAAATGGCGTTAAAGACCACCCACGATCTGCCTCCGCCATCGATCAACTTTCCTCTACTCGAGGAACTTCCGTACCAAACGGGAAGAAACACCTATTCAATCTACCGAGTGTACTTGCTGGCAAATCGTTTAAAATGAAATAAAAATTCGAACTTAACACTAAATAACGTAGGAGATATGAAATAACAAGATACCGAATAAAATGGAACAATCTTATAAATGAATATGGTAACGGAGAACTGTGAAGCTAACTCTCTCACAGGACATTTTTAATCCGAGGATTACGTGCGATTTTACGACCTCTATCATGGGAATAACTCGTTGGAAATCGACGAATTCGTTCGTTGGGACAGACACCGCAGTTAACCATGATAAAGTTCGCGCCGGTTAATTCCTTCTTGCGGCTCTCCATTGTCCCCGCTTGTTCCGTGACGAGTGGCGTCGTCGAACGCGTCCTAACTGCAATGAATCACTACGAAAAGCGGAAATCTCGAGCCGGCTGCGACGCGTTTAACCGAACTGCGTCCATTCTCCTATACATCACCCACGGTGACAAAACGAGCGGGTGTCCCCGTTCGGATTCATCACCCGTCGTAACCGTAAGAAAACCGAACATTGTTTTAATCTGGTTATCCGCGCGACAAGCGAACCGAACATAATACGAGGCCAGCACAAAAGGAACAGTCCGAACATTTTGCAGGGGACGATTTATTAAGAGACGCGGTGCACATTTTTTAAATCCATTGGATCGGAAGACGACTTTTATAAATAACGTCGTGGAACAACGAAAACGTTTCACAGTTCTAATAGTTTTATTTGAAACTGTCGATTGTCGTGTGCTAAAGCTTATACGATAATGCCGCAGCTTTGTTAGCTTAGTACGATATGCTAATTTCTTCTCTTGACCCTAGAGATAAAAAGGGTTTGGACAAAATCCAGTAGATAGAGGAGCGGACCCGAGTGGCGAAAAGTTTTATCGATTTATATCATTGAAGCTGGCTTTTTGTTCTTCCTCCGTTCTCGAGATCGAATCAAACGTCGAGGAGCACGCGCGTCCCAGAGTACAGATAAAGAAGAACGCCGGTACATAAAATTCCTGGCAGGATCTGTCTCGACAGCCCCTTCTTAAGGGCGTATCTCCGAAAACGGTCGGTTTTCATGGCGGATCACGCTGCGCCCGTTCACGGTCACCCCGTCGTTGGGAACTCGTTTAAACGTTCTCCCCGGTTGATGCGAATGTAAAGGAACAGTGCTCCGCTCTATTTCACGAAGCCGTAGCGTCTTTAAGCCGCCTAATACCCCGTAACGTGAAGTATAGCCAGGCTGCGTTAACCCCCTTTGTAAAATATAGTCACAACCTCTGGTACGAGCGCCTTGGCAAACGTTTTTCGCGGCATCCCGCTCATTGGTTTCTACCTCGTTAATAAAAACCGTAAAAGCGTTCCGTTTCTTTTTTACACACCGGGCGAGATCACGCTGGGCTAAATAAAATTTAACGAACGCGGTTTCCCCTTTTACGCCCGGTTGAACAACACCTCTAATAATTTCCTCGTCGTCCGATATTAATCGCCGCGGCGGCGGCGCGAGAAAAACTGTTCCCCCATTGCGGTTACCCATTATCGCTGACCATTCGGCTGGTTTGATGGCGGTCCTCGGAAAATGGATACATTATACGAATCCGGGTGTATCACGAAGGAGGGTGGCGCATCATAAATCGTGCCTCGGCAAAAAAATAAGTTGGGGGACAAGTTACAATGGTGAAACGGTTTCCGTAGAGGATTTAACTCGGACAAAAAAGCAAGCAACGGATCTTCTCCTCGAGGTCCAGCCCCTTTTATTCCCAAGGAGAAAATTGAAATAAAATCGCGATAAAGTTTGCTCGTTCGCCCGTGAACACGGAACACCAGACTGGATATTTATTCACCGTCTCCTTAAGCTCTTAAATGCACGAATTCGCGAACGCGTCGCTGCCACGTGCTGCGATGTTATAATTTCACCGCTTCAGAAACAGGAATCACCGCCGATCGGAATTGAATTTTCACAGCAACGAAATATGTTAGCTCGACGAGGAAAATAATTAAGATGGAAATCGTGAAAAAAGGAAAAGATGGAACGTTGTAAAACCGACGACGACGACGACGTCGTTCCCGAGGCTGACGTTATAATGTTCGCGTCATAAATTTTGCCATTTCCCTCGAGAACCATTTTCACGGGAGTAAAAAAAAAATAGGAGACATTAACATCGTAGCCAATCATCGACTCGCGTGTTTAAATACACATCATGTTCCACGATATGAATAAGAAAATTGTATTTCCCACGGAATTTAATGTCGGCTCCGTGTATAAAATGACGACGATAGGCAGTGACCCAGGCTCGATGAAATCTGGTTCCATTTATATAAAATCGGATTCGTTCGAAAGTAAAGATACGTGTTTGGTTTGCGATACACGCCGCGGATTAGCGGAGCGTCTTGTTTGCTCTCGATTTCAGCGACCGATGGTGCGTACATTGCTTTTCATCGTGCGAAAAATTTCCGTCTACGAAGTTTCGCTGGCGATAAACATTTCGTTTGAAAACCATTCTCGCAAAGAGTTTCTAGAACAGACCGGTTTAGCTGATTGAGCTTGGAAGCAACACACGCCTTTATACTCCTACTGTGGAAAAATCCGTCCGAGCGAATAAGGAACAGTGAAATCGTAGAGAAACCAAGGAATTTCGGATTTCGGAGTAAAAAAGTTCGAACGCGTTTCTTTATTCTAGTTTTCACGATAGCCGTTTCCCCAGGCGAATGTGTTGTTTTGCACAGGATGATCGTTCTAATGCGTTCCTTTCTAGATTTCATCGCGAGGGACCAAACGTTGGATCAGAATCAAATTTCCACCAAAGAATTCCCAATCGATTTTCGATAAGATGCCATATTTACAAATTAAATTCGTAGCCAGGTTATATAAAACTACGAGGAGGAACAGGAATAAAAGTAAAGCAGACGGTACGAGTAATAAATGATTGAACATTAGAAAACCGGAGTTACAGGGAAAATTACGTGGTAGCAACGCGACGGTCGTGGCACAATTCCAAGACAGATGATCCCCCAAGGAATGCCGGGAGAGAACATGCTGCGGTACACGCTAATATCGCGGTTGCGCGCGTAACGCGCTCGGATACTCGCGCATTCCTCGGATCTCGCGAACCGGAGAGAAGAGAAGTTTCGTACCGGTGACGGAAACCGTTCGTTCCGCGCGTAAGTGGCATTCACGGTGGCTGAAACGTCGCGGAAATTCGCGTTAAACATTGACAACGCCCGCGAGCCTCGACTAGTGAACAGATATTACAGACGGTTGAACCATCGCTGAAATTTCTCGTCTCTGACGTTTAACAACTGTTCATCTCTGGTGAAGCGTAATTTCTAATATAAATCTCAACGACATAGTTGTCAGTTGTCACGTGTATTAGAGGATGCCTCTGTGAATAGTGAAGCAAATGACTCGAGCAGGAAGCAGATTTTTGTAAAATAAAGGAGAATCATGAGTAGTTAATGATTACAAATAGGAAACGGAAGGTGGCACAATTTAAAGATAATGAGGCGTGAAAGTAGCGGAGGCAGACGGTTCGGATCCGTGAAAAAATGCGATCGACCGTTCCGTAACTAGAATACCGGGACATTTCCATGCGGACGACGGCGGTTTGGGGGTGGGATCGCCTCCGCTTTAGAGACGCTTCTTCCCTCTCCAAGAAAATGCTCGCGACGCAGACGCTTTCTTCCTTTTTTTTTCCCCCTCGATCCCTCACTTCTCCTTTGCTGATAGAACGCGGGTTTCATCCGAACGAGCGACGACTGCGCTGAGAATCTACTATTCAAAAGAGAAACCCAGAAACGTTCGCACCATTTTCCTCGCACCTTGCGTGACAACTGAAATCATCCTCAATGACGGTTTCCACCCCGTCGCCGCGATGAATTCCTTCGAACTCCGTCCTTCGGACGGAAATGGCACGCGTGGGTCGGTCTCAGCCGATGGCCAAAAGTTTCATTCACAGCGCGGCATAAATAGGCACCCGTGAGCGAAAATAATAGCATCTTACGCGAGTACGATGCTGGGAAAAACGATAATAATAACTTCGCCACTGAAACGCTTGAATTTGCGGAAAGATCGTTTGACGAACTGCGCTCGTAAGTCGCGGTCGCACCCGGTATGTAATTTTCAGATAATTTCCTTAGGAAAGACCCGTGGGTGGGAGGTACATAAATTGTAGCCCAGCGCGAACGGCAATACGGAGATATTTTATTCGCAAACACCGAATATTTACGAGCGTACCTGCGCCACATCTCCCGGAGGCTCCCTCTCTATCGCTCTTTTATTTCATAGATACGCTACCACCTCCGCAGAGAGTTACGGTATTAAAAGGCTCGCCGAACACGATCCGAAAATTTCGCGTACTCGGGCCCCGATTTCAAAGGGAGAATCTTTGTTTCCCGTTCAAATAATTATACGGAAAGAGCAAGCGATTGTTCGATAGTGCGGAAATTACCCGCGAATCGAGCAAAGGGTGGTTAGATCTGATACTCACCCGCAGGCCGCGAAATCCTGCTGGTTCTATTGGATTGAGCCGAGATAAAATGAAATTGTAACGATCGACTCGCGGCAAATAATTCCCATGATAATTCTCGACCGGTGAAAGTGAAGGCGGATTTGGAACCCAACAGCCTCGTTGCAGATTGCATCGCGCCGGAATTTATACGTTAAGCACAAGCCGTTTGATTTTTACGAATCGCGCGTTAACACGTTCCCCTGGGATCACGTCGACGATGACGCAGTCTCTGATTTATCGCGAAAAACTCGTCGCCGGGAATGAAAAACTCAGTATCAAACAGGATTTTACACGAGATCGTGGTTCTAATCAATAAACCGCAGATTTTTATGCCAAAAATCCGATTTAGTAAAAATTTTCATTAATCATTGAAACTATAATGTTGCTGTTATTTATAAATCGACTTTCATTTTAAAATGTCCCATTACAGCGGATAAAAATCGTGGCGGAAAAGTACCGTGTACTCCGTGTGTGAAAAAAATTGCGTGACAACCGCGACGAATATCCTGGCCAAGTGCCACGGCGACGAGGTTCCGAGGCTAACGACATTAGAATATTCGTCGTGCAAGTCGTATAGGATCGCAGGGAACTTGAACGATTCATCTGAGACTCGATTTTCAGTCCTTCACATTTTTCCACTTTCCAAATAATTGGAAACGTTACCCGTCTATTCGAATTTCCTCGCCAACGGGAATTACCAATATGCGTAGAATTTCGATTTAAAAAGAACGACAGAAATGACAATGGACCCGTTCAGTCGACTCTAATCACTAGAAAAATGAGAAGTTCAGGGAACAACGCCATGATGCTACCCTCTCTAACGACACAATGGGTAAAGTCGTTTCTCGTTTCCAGCGAGCGAAGGTATGCTGCTGAAGCTCGACTTTCGGGACGTGTTCAAGCTCGAGGAGAGCGCCAACTGTCGTTACGATTTCCTCGAGGTACGTGACGGCCAGCACGGCTACTCCAATCTCCTCGGCAGCTTCTGCGGCAGGAATTTCCCCCCAGAGATCACGTCGAAGACCAGATACCTTTGGCTGCGATTCTACAGTGACGAGAGCATCGAGGACAAGGGATTCAAGGCCGTATGGACTATGATTCCGAGACCGACCTATCGTAAGTCCACGGTATTACGATATTCCTCTTTTTTTCCGTCACGTCACGTTGCCACCGAATGCCGTGCGACACTTTCCTTACCCAATTTAAAAAATCTGTCACCGCGGTTCGAGATTATGGGATACGAGAAAAATAAAATGCTCGAGCAAATATTGGTGGGTAAATAAGAATATCAATAATCATATGAAATGAATTACTTTTTGATTTCATTACTTCATGATTGTTTCGTATGAATTTTTCATTTCATTTTACTGAATGAATAAATTGCTATAATGTAATGAATTAAAATTAATGGATGGTTTTGTACCAGGAATGTTTTATATAAAAGTCTTAATGACACACTGTCTGTGTGTCTGAAAAATATTTGAAGCACATCGATTACTTACGGCAATTGGTTTTTAACAAGCTTAAACGATTTTAACCAGAGAAGACGAGGAGATATTCGAAAGAATAACATTCGTGGGTTTTATCAACGTTGGGGGATTCCACCGGGCTCTGTAGTTCTCGGTGGAGAAATTACGAGACACTTTAGGAATAGATGAATTCACGGTGCAGGCGCGGATGGAGACCAAAATTAATTCATAGCTACCAGGACGAACGAGAACACACCCACTACCGGGTAGGAGCTATCGAGGCTCTCCATAGATCTCTTTTAGTGGTGTCTTCCGCAACGCAGCGCGACCTCCTCTAATTCATACGGATTATGTGACAAATCACGTTGAAATTTTATTCGTAAAAGTGAAACACACGTGTGGAATGAAAATTTGTACGTCAATTTAACGCGAGCATAAACAAGCCAACGAGCTTTATACGTAGTGACTATTACCGTGAAGGAACTGAAGCGTAGAATAACCTTTTTGTCGGTGTCTGTTCCCCAACGAGCCGTTGTTACCTAGTGTCGATGGATTTTACGGTGCTGGAGAGGCACGAAAGTATAAGGGGAACGAGCGAAATTTATCGCACAGCGAAACGTCGTTCGCCATTCATTAAAAACAAAAGCGATTGGCAAACGGGTGGCTCTCAGATTAGAATTCACGTTCGGGCATTAGCCCCGGCGAATATGTTGGGCAGCTTCCAATCCGGCCGGGATTCCCCGAGCCCGCGATCTCAGCGCGAAGCTTTTTTATCTTGTACGCGATAATAAATCGCAGATACGTGGACTCGTGTCGAAAAACTAGCGCGCTCGACTAAAATAACGTTCGTCCACAAGTCCAAGTGCTCTTTATCAAGAACCTGACAAATATTTTATCGAATGAACGATCGTAGTAAAAGCAATTAAATAACCTATGTAATTGTAGTAATACGTTAAATCATAAAATAAATCATAGATACAGTCAGTTAAATCATATATAGAATTCTTTCGATTATTCATTTTTTAATATCGTTCATTTTACAAGCTAAAAATGAAGAGCAATATAGTATCGATTAAACGGTAGCAATTTCGAAATTTCTATCCGGACTGATGCGGAAAATTAGAGAATGCTTCAGACACGATAATTGGAATCCAATAAGTCATACAACAAATCGTAGATTAAATCAGTACAGTTAATCAAGTGATGTGTGCAATTATATTATTCATTTTTTAATTTGTTCGTTCATTTTACAACGAGTTAAAACTTATGAATAGCGATATACAATCGTTTAAACGGTAGCGATTTCGAAATTTCTATCCGGATTGATTCGGGAAATTGAAGAGTGCTTCAGACACATGAGTTCGAGTGTAGTTTGTAGTAACGAAGCTTAATAGCATATGAAAGTTTCGCTTTTGCAGATAGTTCTATAGGTAGAATCGATAACAGCGGTGAAATACGTACTCGATAGATATATCGTAACTTGCTTTGTTGAATAATGTCCCGTTCCCGCGGAAAAGGCCGATACGTACCGGAATTACCAGAACTCGGCTATTCATCCGCCAGGCCTCGTACCGTTCATTATTCCCGCGCATTTGAGCCTCGCTTGAACGCGATGAATGCCGTTTAAATATCGCGTCGCTCTCTTAACACGCTCCAAAACGCCCGGCTTTCTATCCGCTCTTTAACGAGAGAGCCAAACATTAAAACGTAGGTTGCTCAAATTCAAGAACACTCGCGAGAGGGGAAATTAATCAGACACCGAGGGCGGACACGGGTTCGGTGAATCTTTTCCCACGTTTCATTCATTTCCTCCACCCCCTCCGCTAGCCTTTCATTGTGCCGGCCGGGACTGCCGTTATATAACGCCGATTCGGAATGGAAAATTAATTATATCGCGAACAATGGCCGCGTGCATTTTCTTTTATTTCTCTCCCCTATTCTATTCCCTCTCTAATTTTTCTACGAGACGTGCCGAACTCCGCCGGCGGATCGGAGAATGGGACACGCGAAATGTAAACGCCCTACGCGACGGCGACGCTCTAGAGAAAGTGTAATAGACTGTAATAGGTGTGATTCACAGCGGGAGTGCCACCGGAACCGGAACCGTGCGTAAGGAACGTGACCGGGATGCAGGCGATCATTAACAGCGACGACGTGCAAGACAGGAAGAACGCGTCCGTGAAGGAAGGCATCTCGTTGGACTGCTTGTGGAACATCACGGTCAAGGAGGGGTGGAAGGTAAAGTCAAACAAGATATCGATTCGAATCGTCAGTAGAACAATCACCGCGGCACGTCTGAGAGTTCATCTATGAACGCGATTGAAATTGTACGAGATTCACTTTGTGCCTTTGACACGGTACGGTCAAACGAAATCACGCCCGACGGAAAAACGGCACTAATTGTGACCGTTCGGCCCGTCCTCATAAAATGTACCGCCTAATTGGTGGAAATCCTTTGAGCTTTTCACCGTTCGTCATCGCCGGTGACGGAGGGCCGAACGGACGGGCGACGGAAGGGGGGAGGCTCGGGAGCCTCGAAGCCAGAGCTTTATCGCGGAGGACACGTACAACTTTCAGATTCAGCTGACGTTCCCGGATCTCAGCTTCAAGCTGCAACGACCGAACGAGTGCGACGCCAACTTCGTGGACATATTCAAAGAACGCACTGACATGTCCTCGAGAAAGAAGAATTTCTGCGGCAGCATTGCCGACACCGTCCTCATCAACACCAATACCGCCTTTGTCAGGTTTTACGCGGAGCCTAAAGCGTTGAACAGCAGCTTCGAGGCCGTGATGACAGCGATCAGGGACAGAGACCCCGGGGACAAACGTGAGTGTTCGCAACCATACATCCTATACGATTAATTGTTCAACGCGACGAGCTTTCACCGTGATATCGTCGCCAATATTATTTCGCAACGCGACCCCCCCTTCGGGAGGCTCGCTTCAAATATCATTCACAGTCGGAACATTATCGCGTTGTTACCCGTTGTTTGCTTTCCAATCGCGTGCTCGCATCCTGATCCGATACTCTCCCCGTGTACAATCACCCAATACCTAACGGAAATTTTACGCTTCCCTAAGTGAAACCCGATATTACACTAGACGAAGATACGTAATCGTATAACGAACATCCAACCCGACAATTAACCACATATTCGAAATGTAATTAAGAACAATGAACGCAAAGGCAGGCAAAGAATACGTCGACTGATCGGATAAAATTATTAATTAATACTGATTTTCGGTAGGAGCAAACGTGAAAATCGACATTGAACGTTACGCGAGAGGACAAAAGGCGGTTGTAACCTAATTATATCTTTTAACGAGACAACATCCCCTGATAATAGAGTTAGCACTAGTAATTGGCTGGTCTTTCACGAGAGCGCGAACAAGAAAGTTTAATTTCCATTAGATGGCACGGCGCGCGAATATCACCATGGCTCTTTGTTCGCGGCACGCAAGTAATTTCGATGTTAAGTTTCATTAAATTTAACAGCGGTGTGCTTCACGCCGGAAGCCGTGGAATAGAGAGATACGGTCTAATGGAGATCAGGGAATTAATGTCTGGCGTGTTTTATAGGCGGGCCCGAGGAAAAAAATGAGTCAGGAGCGCGCAATTAGGTAATTGCCGTATTAATCGTTATTACAGCAGTTGCATTTTTCAAAGTGCTAGATTGAAAAACATGATTCGTTTATCCTTCATCGGGAAGATTTTCAAAATCCGTGAATCCTTTGTCCCTGCTTAAGACTTTCTAGTTTTGACTTGATTACTCGTGGCGTACGAAATTCAAAGAATGAACTCAACGATTAAAGTTGGACGAGCCAACGGCAGCCTGTAGGTCGGTGGCCGATAATTACGACGATATCGATAAAAAGACATAATCGGCTTAACCGATTCATATCTCAGGAAATAATCAGTCGAGGGGAGAGGGACACCAATTCTATATTAATGGAGACAGAGACTCGGCTGAATGGCAAATGGGGTAAAGCCTTGATACGGTTACGCGTACGAAATTCTCTCCCCGGCACGAGAGGAATTCCTGTCCTCCCCCCTCCCCCGTGCCGCATCCACCGCCTAGGAACTAATATCTTACGAGTGAGTTGCCCAAGGACTCGAGCAAAATTCACTTATTTTCGCTATCTCCCACGGCGATAAGATTTTAAATGAAAATTTCTTTACCACCGTTACCATCCCGTTCGACCGTGTTACACACATATGAATAGCGGATCAGCCCTTCACTTCCCGTAGAATTCGATACCGTTTTTCAAATCCGACCGACGCCACTTTTCCCTTGCGGCGCTACTTTAATGCCGCGGGAAAGGTAACAGCAAAAGGCGTTAAGGGATCTCGCTTCCCTTTAAATCTCACGTTAATGGAACAGTAATCCTAAGACGTAACTGGCAACTAAAAGACGAAGGTACCTTATACTATGGTAATTAGCGTTCTCCTCTCTTTTTTTTTGTTACAGCTTGCGCCGACGACGAATACTACTGCGAGGACGCGACTTGCATTGCGGCGGAACTGCAGTGCAACGGCAGAGTCAACTGTCGTTTCCGTTGGGACGAGGAAGATCAGGCTTGCAATGTGAGTCGGAAAAGTTTAAGCATTTAAATGTTTACCGATGTTTAAATAAAATCGTGGAACCGAGTTCGTTTACGCGAGGCGACGTCAACCCTTGCCGCGTTATCAGCTGATAAACGAGCATCTTGAAGCGAAGTTGGCCTTGTTTTACGTATTGCGATGCGAAACAGGGAACTACTAAATATCTCGAAGAAACTTTAAGGAACCGTGAGGGGAAGAACGGACGGAACCGGACTTTAATAAGATCTCTTCGTTTTCCATTCTCTAACTGTTGCGACTAACACAACCCATTCGTGGAGTTCCCATTGTGTACCAGCGAGTACTTGACGAGAAGGGATTGCGATGCTTGTCCAGGAACAAGTGGATGAATTCTTCAGCGTGTTCGAGTACACACCGTAACGTACTGTATCAAAGAGGACGAACGTCAACTATGACTGTTTGATAAGCGACGCGATAGTCGTTCGTCGGGGAAGTGTATTCTCGGCTCGGATTTTCTCGATTCTCCGACCAGGCACACGATATGCACGTTGCCTAGACTTAATCGTCTTCCACCCACGCCAATTAATTCAAGAGGGATACCACTCCTATCTTTGGAAGGCAACTCCCTTCCTATTCATTAGCCAAGCCCTGTCATCATCATTTCGTCGTTAAACTACCCTATAAACTGTTACGAGGCTCTATACCGTTATTTCATGATATTAACGTAAACATTTCCACTAGGCAATTAAATCGATTAATACATACCGTCAAATTCGGCTATCTGAAATTAGCCTTTCTTCGCTAATGAACCACGGGAATTCTGTATACGCGATCCTAAACCGTGACTTAATATCCCGTCTCCATCATCTCGTCCTATCCTATCTCGTCGGTTAATTAATTTATTCAAACCCGCTTTTACCCGGCTGTCCGCCTAACCTCCGACTGACCCGTGGCTCCATGATATCCGACGTGCCTATAACGGAGGGTCGAGTTCCCGTTTACGGTAGAAGAAACAGTATGCGCTTTTGGCAACGCACCAGAACCCCGAGAATAAGACAGCCGCCAAAGGAATATTAATCTAATGGTAAACAGTATCACCCGATGTGCTACCGTTCGACCGTGTACTCGTTTCCGAGCGGCGTCTTTGACAAGAACACCCATGGGTGCACCTTACATCAGAGACACTGGTTCGATTCCTTGTACGACGCGATTGAGACAACGACGACGATTGTCTTCCAGTAATCTCATTAACCGTTTCGGAATCCCGTTTCTATGAGAAGCCTCATCCTCTTGAGGACAAACGACGTTTTTTAAACCAATTAGGTCTCCTCTCGAAACTTTTATACCATCTTGACAAATAGGAAAACACGATTGTCGAATCGAGTGTCTGCTCGTTAAGGCCGAATCGAAGGAAGACAATCGCGAGACTCTTTACTTCCTTCGTAGTTAGAAAAGTTAAGATTAAAGAGAGAGTGGCCACAAATAAAGTTACGGCGGCGAGTTCCAACCGGGGATGAAACGGTAACCCCCATTTAAGCCGCAAAAACTAGATTCTCCTCTCTGCGGTCACTTGTCCCGTAATATTCAACCGTGAGATCGCGAACTTCTTGTTTCTGGCCGGTAGGCCACGCTAAAAAGGTTATCCTCTTGAGAGCCGGACTGTTCGAGGATTCCCTTTGTACCTCGCGCGATTTATCGGGGACGTCACACCCGCGCGCAAAGCTTTTTCCCATTCTACTCTGGCTGACGACGCACCACCGTCTCGTCGCGGGGGATCCATTTTTGTTTTACTGCGGAACTCGACGAGCGTGAAACGCGGCGGCGAAGGTACAAACGAGTCCGCAGTTAAAAACCGTGTCTGACCGGCGTTTTTAATACACCGACGAAAAATGTTTTTACTCATGCAACGATTGCTTTTGACACGACTTCTTTCCCCAGTCGCTCCAAACGCGTCTGGATCTCCAATCCGTATCGCAATTTCTAATTCCGCTAAAAATGTGATAATTTCTTTGGTAATAAACTCCGCGCGTATTCATTCTACGATTACCATGTGCAAACGATTTCACGGGCCAGGGTCCGGCAAAAAGCGAATGTATAAAGCAACCGTCCCACCCTTTTGCATTTAATCTTTTAGAGGGAGAATTACGCGAAAGAGCGAGAGACCTTTTTATGCGGAGGACAAGCTAGACGAGAAGAACTCTATAATACGTTTCAGAAGGGCAGTAAAATGTAATGTGACAAATGTAAAAATTTAACCTTGTTATTCCAACGACGGTATACGAGTGCATACCATTCGGACTTAAAACGGTAGTAAGCGTAAAACGTAAAGGAACTGTGTATTTCACTGATGTACGGAATTAATAAAAATTTATTCGTCAATTCCTCGGTGGGAAATGAAAAATCGAGGCGTATTGCGTTTACGCACCAGATCTCATCACCAACCCCTCGCTCGCACGGTTCATTGCCTCCCTTATTCCCTGTACTCGGAAAGGCTTCCGTTATCCACCTGGCCGTGTCTCATGACTGCAATAAAGCACGACAAGATTGCGCGCGACGATAGTGCAGATCGTTCGCATGGGAACGCGGCCACGAAATTGACGGCGGGAAAACAGAGAACGCACGACGACGAAATCGCGACGCGCGGGTACCAGCCGTACGTCCTATCCAATTTTATTTCCCTCTAATGGAAAGTGCACCCCCGTTCCATTTACGTCCCGCGCTCCCACGGAAATACTAATGGAAACTGGAGAAGAAAAAATTCGCGATAGAAAATCGAAATTTCCATGTTCGTTGCCCTATTAAATCCCGACAGGCCATTTCAAATCGTCTTAACCAGCCGATTTCAATTGTATAAATTATAATATGATTTCTATGCTAGATATTACAGTCGTTACGAATAGTTTGATTCGCACCTGTGAACCCTAGAAAAGAAGGCAGGAAGAAAGGAACGACTCGAATAAGCACGATCTTTTCACGATTGATAATATACTAACGCCTAGGCACACTATTACCAGTTACTAACATAACGCAATTTACTCAAAACAGCGTTTTAGATCTACTTGATTAAGTTTTAATAAATCCCTTTAATATCACGAATCGAATCCATACTCTAATTTCTGTTTGATTATAACTTGAAAACGTATGTACGTATCATTGTTAAAATTTTGCGTCGTGGAGTTAAAGATGTATTGGCTATACAGTCAATCCCAAAAGTTTATGCACTTTAGAAACGCATTTTTTAAAAAGAAATCAGACGTCGGAAGAACATTGCTAATAATAAACAACAAAAAAAAATTTTCGATTTCTCCGAGATT
>NW_017152577.1:778185-795021 GCF_001652005.2 Ceratina calcarata
ATTCGATGGTGGAATGGTCGGATTTTGTCAACATCAATAAAACGCCAAATAATCATATGTAACTTGTTAAATACTCGAGTTAGAAGAAAAATTCATAGAATCTTTCTTGTTGAGAACGTCAGGGCTTATAATTTCTGTATAAAAAGCTTTCCGCCAGCGTCAATACTTAATTGGATATTTCCTTCTATACTTTTTAGCACGTAGCTATTTATTATTAGCATTATTCTTCCGACGTCTGATTTCTTTTTAAAAAATGCGTTTCTAAAGTGCATAAACTTTTGGGATTGACTGTATAGCCAATACATCCTTAAGAAGAAACGTTAGATGATGGATATTCGAATCCCGTTTAACTTCGCGTTCAAGTATCACTTTAGAACGATTCAATTGCTCGATGCGAATAGGAATAAGTCGCGTTTGATTCTTCGATATCCACTCGTTCCCCCATTTATATCCATTCTGTCCCCGAGATTCAATGCGAAGCAATCGATTCGGATGCACAGAATTCGTCGGAGGATTCTACAATAATTACCGTAGCAAGAATGTTCTTTAATTATCATTCCTCGCGTTTTGCCCCACCCGCGGAAAAATAGATATTGAACATAACAGAATCGTCGGCATTCGTTATTTCTACCCGTTAATGAGATGTTCTTCAAGCATTTTTCCTTTTGCGACTAATTATATTTCTGCGAGAGGACCGGGGAACGTGTCCTCGCGTCGGCCTATCATTAATTTCAACCAGGCGCGTAGATCCCCGTCTTATTCCGTGAACCAGGTCAAGGAATAGATGAACCTATGCAAAACGAACGAGGATTCTCATTCGTCATTGAGAGCAGCAGCGTCTTTGTGAGACGAGCGTGCCTGATAAAGCTCCGGCTGCGGAAGGCGCAAAGATTTTTCTTTGTCAACGCTCGCGTAACGTATCCGGGAAATCGTGTCACCGGTAAAAATAACGACGTCTAGAACGGAGCTAAACGGCGCATAACATCGAATTCACCGCGCGCGATGGAATTCTGTCCCAGGGCTCGCATAAATCCAGCGGGAGATAAATTTTCCTCTATACACGATTCGGGTCCTTCGAGGTCGATGTAAATAGCGTCTCTCCGAAAGGGATGAGACTCCTTTTTTTTTCACTATAGCGTTTCATAAAATTGGCCGGTAGCGGCACAAAGAGAGAACGACGACGGCCACTATGAGAAGTCTGATGTGACGGAAAGTAAATATTTCCCGTGGGTCGCATGACTGGCCTCCCCGTTTCCTGTTCAAAGAATTCCCGGGTGGTCCCGACGTAACCAACGGGGAGAAAAAGGTGCGCGTCCGGTCCACGTATTCGACAGACAGTTTGATGTCCTCTTACAGTTGCATGCTCGCTAGAGTTCGATGGTTTATGAAAGCGCCGTTCGATTGAAACGGGGAGTAAAAATTGTCGGAACCTTTTCCCATGGAGTATTTAATAATATTTCGATATATTGGGCCAGAGCAATCAAAGAGGCAATTGGCGTTTTATTAAAATTGTCAATCGCACTTAATATGCACAGAAATACCGAAGCGTCGTTGTAAAAAAAACCTATGGTTTATACGCGACATGCATAACTATTAGCCAATGTCGAGCCGAATAAACAACGGGTACGATAAACAAATATCGATATTTCGCTATGGGAACACGGAAATAAATCCGAGTGCTCGATAACGCGGGATCAAAAGCAAATTCGAAATACAGTTTTGCGCGGACTTGTTCGCTAACATGTAAAACGATTGCCAATTCTTGGATACATAAGCATAACAATAAACCCTCTTCGGGCTCAGAGAAACAGAAAGAGGCATTTACCAGCCCTCGACTGACGAGAGTTTCTCTCTTTCACCCTCGCCCATTCGTCGTTTCTCTAGCGGTTTATCCCGTCGTCACCGGTTCAAGCCCACTCGGAAAAACGTTCGTATCTAATGCACAGAAATCTCATTCGGTAGACGCCGGAGAACGCCTTCACTCGGGGAAAAAACGAGAGCGCGATAACCTCATCTATTTTGTTAATTGTCCCCGGACTCTTCGCTCGAAATGTGCTCATTACGCGCGTTCTTCTTATTGCCCTTATCGCGGTGCAGCGTGTTTTTGCGATGAACGTAGGGAAAATAAGAAAAATCGCCAGCTACGTTTCATTGTAAAAGCTTTTAGAAATACCATTTTACCGCGATAAAATCACAACAAATGGCGATTGCTTTATCCGTAAAAATTTCTACGGTGTCAAGCCCTCGGCGTGATTGTATTATATCTGAAGAACACGCAAACCTAATGACACATCGTATATAGGAATACTGTGTCTTAGCGCTAAATGTAAATACGATCTCACATGTGAAGCTGAAACCCGAATCGTTTTGATCTATGTTCGGGTGAGATGACACTGTAAATTTCTCTCCGGACGCTTAACATAGCGGTTTCGTAGACTGGTACACAAAGGGTGAGAAGAGAATGAAATTCGACTTGGTACGTTACGCGCAACTTCCCGCGTCGTGTCAGCTAACTATTCCTAATGAATGTGTACCCTCGACACCGGAGTTAGTATTCGTCAAGAGTCGATAATTAGAGCGATACGGAGACAGTTTACTGTCGGCGTTATACGCGCTTGCACTTCTACTCTACGCATGCTATTGGATCATCCTGAACACTTTAAACTAGTCTGAAGGATACGGAAGATTCTCTTTACCATGAATCGAGTACGGGTTTTCCACGTTTATAGGAGATTTAGGTATGAAAAATAGAATATCTGCTGCAAAATGCATATCACGACGTTTAAAAAGTTAAATGAAATTTTTACTAATAGATTGCGAGTTTTATGTATTCACAGAAAAATTGAATGTGCAAATTTTTTTGAAGGTAAAAGAAATATGATCGTAGATATTTTTTGTAAAATTGATATCGCGAACGTTTTGTCCTGCACAAAAATCCGCAGTTTACTTTTTCATTTTTTCACTGTACAAATTTTATTGTACACTACAATCATTTTAATCATGAACAAAAACGTTCAGGATGATCCGACGATAGAATCAAATTAATATGAAACTTTCCTACCTTGACTTGCAGAAGAAGAAATCTCGTTTGATCGACTCGCAGCACATCGTCATAATTCTGATCGTCTTCTCGCTGATCATGTTCGGCATGAGCTTCGCGTTCGTCTTCAACTGCGTGAGGAAGCTGGTCCGGGATCATCGCATCATCCTGGTAAGTGAACCTGCTGGCAAGTGAACGTGAAAGTGAGCAATTCAACGAACAAACGAAACAATAAATCTCGTTCATTTATTTAAGAAGAAAAAAGAAAAACATTTCTCATGTCCGTTTTGTCCAATCCGAGCTCAAACGTTCTCCGAATTTTTTTCTGGAAGATCGAAGCGTGGCACCGAATCATGCGAAACTGTAGTAGCTTCTTTGTGCATTACACGCGATTCGCGTTGTTGCGCGACGGCGGAATTTCAATTACAGCTTGGAAACAGGACCGGGGATTCAATTCGTTCGAAATTCGTCACGTACGATCATACATACGTGTCTAACATTCGCGCAGCGCGGGAAAAGATTGATACAATGTATGAGATGAGCTCCATGGTTCGTTTCACCCATTCACGTGGGAGGGATCGAGAGTGGTCGGGAAATGGGCATTAACAAGCGGATGAAAATTACTTTTCAAAACGATTCGGCAAACGGTAAACCGGGTAATTGCTTAGGCGAAATTAGCGATGCTTCGTAAAACTTGGCTAGCCGTTGTTATTGTAATGTCACGTAATTTTCACGGTTATCAAACATTTCGCTCCGGGCGTTTCCACCGCCTATTTCGACGGGAACATTTTTCTCTCACGTGAAATAATACTACGCACAGATCAATATTTTTACTATTGCCGCGTTATTCAATATGTAAATAAATTCGTTGGAACTACGAGCCGTGTAAAAGTTTCATTTAAAAAGAAAAGGACGCAAAGGTATTCGGTAATAAAACGAACGGCGAGCTCTTGCATTTTAATTTCGCGAGTCAGAAGTGTCCCGCGCAACGCGTCGGTGTATATTCATTCAAAGTTAACAACCGTTGTGTCACCCGCAAAGATCCTCTAGAATGGAGAGTACCGCAAGCAGTACGCGCATGAATGCTACTTAAAAAAAAACAGGAGAGAGAGAGAGAGAGAGAGAGAGAGAGGGAGAGAGAGAGAGAGAGAGAGAGAGAGAGGTCCGGGCGAATAACGTAACGCTTTTATCAAACAGCAGATAATGGGATTTGTTGAAAGTAATACTAAATAACGGTCGCGTCGCCAACAATGCGTGTTAATAAACATTGACACAATCGAGCTGCTATTTATTAACAGCGGGTGTCCAGCGGTTACGCCACCAGTTATTTAACGTCAGCATATTTGCTCGGCTAATTGACAGAATTTGTTTGCCCTGTACAGGAGCACATCAGGCAGTCGAGGGAAAATCGATTAGACGAACTTGGTCGTAAGACAACACCCTGTCCGATCTCGTCTTCCAGAACAGATATCCGGGACCGTGGCAGCCACTCGCCGAGCCTCGAGCAAATTATCCCCAGCAAAGAACTTCTACCGCCCACCACACTAATAGCGCAGGATTACGCAAAGGATCTCGTATTGGAGATGGCTTATAACACGACGGACATGCACGATATCCACCAGAGCAACAACGTGAGCAATGCGACGCAGGAGCGTTTGCAGGAATCGAACGAGGAGCCAGAGATGAGGGACAGCTCCTGTCAAACTCGGGAGAGCCTTTTCGAAACTGCCCGACTCCCAGATACAGGAGCGCCGACAGGGTTCACAACGTTTGGTGTCCGCGGTGGATCGCAGAACGGGACCAATCATCTTCACCATCGTCTTCACCATCACCTGCATCAACAGAGTCCGACGCAGTCGCGTCAAAGCTCCCAAGCCTTGCAGCAACAGTCTTCCTCCGAGTCTCAGCAGCCGAGTTCTCAGTGTTCAGGATGCAGTCCAGCGTCGAGAGGCCGAGACGGCAGTATGGGTGTTTGCCCGAAACACAATCCGATCCCGGCACCGCCCGGCTGGTCGATTCATGAGTCCACGTATCCATTGCAAACCTCCGCTTACCCGGAACCACCGGATTACCCATCGTACCAAAGGTTTCAGAGCCCGAAACCGAGCAGGGAAAGCAGTGCCTATCGCCAGTCACCGAAATTATTGAGACACGGAACGATCGGCTCGGGCGAGAGATACGGTTCGATTTACGGATCCGGTCATGGGTCTAGTAACGCGTCGAGCAACACGCCTCACTCCGTTACGCCAAAGCAGCAAGGGACGACGCCTCCGTCCGATCCCAGGTACAGGGCGGAAGCAGTGATCGAGGTGGACCAGAGGCGACCGTTCAGTATAGAGAGCACAAAGAGCGCACCGGACGTAATAGCGACGCACTGACGCCGGGGTATTGGGGATTGGGAGCCCTACAAGAGACGCCATCCCCGTCAGACCGTCGCTGATCAGCAGCTGCCCAGCCGGAAAGATGGAAACAGAGTAACAGTGGCCACGCAGAGCTCCTTGGACGACGACGCTTCGACGAGCTCGACGGTGGAGGCGAACTCGTCCTCCTGATCCACGTGCAACGACGCGGTCGATCGACGTGACCAATTTAGCCGCGGGCATCGGGACGAACCCGGATCACCGGGCAAGTTTAAGCCGCGGGACGTCGTCCGTCGGGATCTCAAAACGTCGAGACGTAACGACGACGCCCCGTTACCGGCGCACATCGACGGAACAAAAGAGCCGGGGACTTGTCTGGGCGACGTCGGTGAAATCAGCGGAACGAAGAAGCTGATCGACGTATCCGGAACAAATACGGGGAGGACGTTACGCGGACGAACGGAGACAATGGACGGTGCACCGGTTAAGGGATCGACGGCCTTAAAGTTAAACGATCTCCCGATCCTGAGGCCACCAGAGGCTTTCAGGGCGCCGATATTCCGTTGCAAAACACCGAGCCTCGCGTGGCAGCATTGTGGCTGTCCTTCGCATTCCCATTTACCGCCGCGACGATCCTCGACCATCTGGAGTGCCTTGAAACACTACGGTCAGGAGCCCTTCTACCGGACCTGGCCAAACAGAAACGTGAGAAGGTTCGGGCGACCATCGAGGAGAACCGTAGGCACCCAAAGCTCGTTCGACGGTTCGCGCGCGTCCCTTGGCGCCCTGCGCTGCGTCGTCAGATCGATCGACATGACCGAGAGCTCGATGGATCTGGAGATCGGTGCCACGATACCTTTCTAGTGTTTAATTCTGACCGCGAGAAGGGTCACCTACCGCGTCGCGTCGGATCGATTGGATCACGGACCAATAATGATTTTTGTACGCAAAAGGGTGGTAACTACCAGCTACATAAAATGTTGTTACCGATACGAGCTTTAGAATTGTTTCTTGTTATCGCTTGAATTCGGTGATCGTTTCGTGTACGGACGATAAATATACTTATTCGATAATTAATTACGTTTACGGCAAGTTATTGTTAACAATCTTCGCTGTTGCTATATGGATACGTTCCTTTTATTACTAAAGACAAGTACGGTCAATAAAACGAGTCTGCGATTTAATGTGAATAGACATCAACGACACGGGGAGAGTCGGTTTATTGACAGCGTGTCGTATTGCGTCGAGAGACAGGTTAGCAAAATGCATGCAAATATATTTTTCCTTAGCAGAAGAAGCTTATCATGGTGATATATTTAAATCCAATGTAAGTGAAAGGAAAGACTCACCGAGACTCTGATTGTTTCCATCGCATTCTCCTTTGCACCAGTTGTTAAACGCGACGTGTTCTAAATAGATTGCACCTTGTGATCTGAAGTTCGTTCTCCACCGTTCCTATCGTGCAGCACGCAATGCACACATTTTTATCCAGCTTCCATTTTTATTACTCACGAGATTCAGAAAGGATACTTACCTTAATTACGATTATTTCTGTTGATCGAACATGTCGTTGAAGTCAGCATTTATTGGTCGCGTTCACAGATCACAATTTTTAATTCGAAACTGGCGATCGTACGTTTTTTTTGGGATGAGTCGAGGCGCACACAAGAAGTAAACATATCGTGACCGAGGCGCGTTTTAGAATGAGACGGCGATAGTTGTAGCAGAGGGCCAGCAGATCGCGCGTCGCATAGTCGGCGTAGTTTTGTAACTGACAATGGCCGGTGTTCGTAGTCGTTACTTATTTTTAAGATCGTTTTAATCTCTGTCTACCCCACATTTCCAGTCTTGTACAAGAAACAGGGGCTTGAGCAAATGCTTAAGACGATCTTAAATATAAGTAATAACTCTGAATACCGGACAAAGAATACCGAGATGGTATCAACGATGTTTGTCTCGACGCTTATTAGAAAAATTCGCCGTTCAACGACGTACGGACCCTTCGGGCAACAAGTAAGTAGACAATTCTTCGTTAAAGTATTCCGAATTCGCTTTTACGAACGATCACGCCCCGCGAGTTGAACGAACGTAGCCTAACCCTCTTTTATACGCGGCTATCGATTACGCCCGGCATGATCTTCGACCGTTAATGGTTTAACGATACTTACGACGTTAGACAGAATATTTTTCCACGGTGTTTCCACTGAATTATTACGAGAATGCGCCGCACTAAGTCGAGAGTGTCCATAGAATGCATTTACGATTGTGTCGATGGTGAAAGTTGAAGATCGATAGTGTTTATTAAAAAAAAATTTTGGAGGGATCGATCTGCAATCTCGATTTTCATATCGAATCTGAGAACTGCGTTGCGAGTGACAGAGTGTGTTTGCTAGTTGTTTCTATCCGCGATATTTCCCGAATTTAAAACGAATTTATCTACGTGCGACGTTGTGTTTTCTAAAAACAAGATCGTTCCATTAGTGAAATCATTCTGGTAACGTTTTGATCGATTGGCATGGAAGAAACAAAAGATTTCGTAGAAAACGTGCGCCGATCATCCAACAGCAAGGTAAACAATCAATTTCTCATCTTGGAACAATAACAATGACCAAAACGATCAGAAAACAATGAGTCCGCGTAAGAGGGACGATCTTTTTCCATATTTCAATTGTTCGTGTTCCGAGATTCTGAATTAAATTAGTCAATTAAGATCGAGCGTGGGTTATGGAAAGGGCATGATGTCGAGACGAAATGAGAGCGATGAAAGTGCGAATCACGTGCGTGTTAACTCTAATATAAAGTTATCAGAAATCTAGCGGTTATTAGCAATTGAATAAATTCTCGCTTCTGTACAGGTTACGTGTTAACGTTTTATCGTTTAGGGCAGAATGTACAGAGTGTACACAGGTTGTATATAAACGACACCACCGACGCCTGCGAAAATGATGTCAGGCAGATAATAAACATAGTACATACTTTTAAAATAATTGTTTGATCCGACCATCTACTTGTTCCTACAAATTAACCATTAATTAATCCATCGAAAACATTAGAAATATCAATTGCATATTCCCGATACTTTTCTATTACGTTGTTTATTATGTTAATTTTTATCTCGTAAACCTCTACATATTCTGAATCATTCCCTCCTTTACTTTCAGCACCGACTGTGTGACCGTAATTCTTATAATTAATGCAAGAAGCTTGACCAGGATTTGAAATACGAAGGTAAGCCATTGATAAACTACAGAATTTCTTGTTGACATTTGAATTCACGTAAGAATTACTCATAAATATTTTGCACTTTTCATTAGCTTAAAACGATTCATACACAAGTATGTGCCTTTGTGGTAATTAACTATGCTTTCATTCTCCGTCGTGTTCGTGTTTAAACGCAAAAGATGCACGTTGGTTGAAAATTAACTTCACGGTCGAAGTTATTGTAGTGGATTAAATTCACGTCGCGAAAAAGCCAGACCGTGGAAAAATATTTTAATACCCGCGGACCTTCCTAGCTAAGAAAAAAAAAGTAGAATTGCGTGTCAAGCGACGAGGACGCCTTGAATTTTGCTCGTTTGTACCGTGGATCTACTTTAGATCAAAGAAACCCGAGTAATGAAGACAGATGAGTTAAATCGCGGCAAAACACGGTGCTCCCCGGTTCTGTCGTCGCATCCCGCGTGTATGCATCCATATGCATATAATATAGGTTCGTGTAACGACCGGCCCAAGCCCGTCTACATGACCGTACGTACGTAATATCGTGCTCAGTCACCTTTATCTCTTCCACATAATTTGAAATTTATGTACTCTCCTTCTTGCGTCGTCGATGCCAGGACGACAATGATGTGTTGAATTTAAAACCGATTCTTCTTTGCAACATTAATAATAAGTTAATGGACGAGATAATGTTGACTTATGAATTTTACCTTATTAATGGATTGGCTGGTCACACTTTGAGCAAACAGATTGAAAATTGAACAGCTCACGGCATTAGTTTGCTCTTTAGTAATATTACCGTTACTACAATCCGAATTACTCGGGTTGAAATAATTAACTGAAAACGGTGTAATTAGCGTTTCACACGCCACTGTTCAGATTACATTTTCATGGGAATACGTGCGCGCCGTGTCGAGAATCCGAGAGTCAGCGAAAAACCTGTTCACGACGGTAGAACCGCCGGGTTTGTTAAACTTACTAACGAAATCTTTTGTATTTAATTAATAAGCAAACTCGACGTCGAAAATGATAAATAAATCTGTGTTTGTTTAACTCAATAACTCAGCTCCGAGCCATCGGATTATCCCTTTCGTGTTTTTTATTAGTCACTTGCATCACGGATTTTGCGTTTTTCAACTTCGCGCGTTGGAAGGTTCGACGATTCAATTTGGTTTATTTAAAAATGTTCCGCGTTGATTCGTCGGACAGATAAAATCAATCTGAAATTCTTTTTACCTCGCTCGATGTCAATTACCATCCAGCTCTGGCTGTTGCTACGCGATAATCAATTTACTGTATCATCATTACTTCACGTGTTGCACAATTTAGCGTTCGTCCGTGATAATTGCAACACGATGTACTCTTCCATTTGAAATATTGACCAAAAAATTAATGAGAACGCATCGTTGCGCGATGCCGAAGCGTTTAAATATTTCGACGCCGTAAACGCGATTATCGCGAACAATATATTTTCATAAGGGTTACCGCAGTTCAGGTTTTAATTTACAAGTTCCTATAACATAAATTTCCGAATGCCGTGTGATCGACTCGATTCATTAACTTCCACGTGCGCAAATAATTTCTTATGTGCTATAGGAAATTGTTTGTTCCGTATAGGAAAACATTCTGTCACGTATACAACCTCTACATATTCTGAATCATTCCCTCCTTTACTTTCAGCACCGACTGTGTGACCGTAATTCTTATAATTAATGCAAGAAGCTTGACCAGGATTTGAAATACGAAGGTAAGCCATTGATAAACTACAGAATTTCTTGTTGACATTTGAATTCACGTAAGAATTACTCATAAATATTTTGCACTTTTCATTAGCTTAAAACGATTCATACACAAGTATGTGCCTTTGTGGTAATTAACTATGCTTTCATTCTCCGTCGTGTTCGTGTTTAAACGCAAAAGATGCACGTTGGTTGAAAATTAACTTCACGGTCGAAGTTATTGTAGTGGATTAAATTCACGTCGCGAAAAAGCCAGACCGTGGAAAAATATTTTAATACCCGCGGACCTTCCTAGCTAAGAAAAAAAAAGTAGAATTGCGTGTCAAGCGACGAGGACGCCTTGAATTTTGCTCGTTTGTACCGTGGATCTACTTTAGATCAAAGAAACCCGAGTAATGAAGACAGATGAGTTAAATCGCGGCAAAACACGGTGCTCCCCGGTTCTGTCGTCGCATCCCGCGTGTATGCATCCATATGCATATAATATAGGTTCGTGTAACGACCGGCCCAAGCCCGTCTACATGACCGTACGTACGTAATATCGTGCTCAGTCACCTTTATCTCTTCCACATAATTTGAAATTTATGTACTCTCCTTCTTGCGTCGTCGATGCCAGGACGACAATGATGTGTTGAATTTAAAACCGATTCTTCTTTGCAACATTAATAATAAGTTAATGGACGAGATAATGTTGACTTATGAATTTTACCTTATTAATGGATTGGCTGGTCACACTTTGAGCAAACAGATTGAAAATTGAACAGCTCACGGCATTAGTTTGCTCTTTAGTAATATTACCGTTACTACAATCCGAATTACTCGGGTTGAAATAATTAACTGAAAACGGTGTAATTAGCGTTTCACACGCCACTGTTCAGATTACATTTTCATGGGAATACGTGCGCGCCGTGTCGAGAATCCGAGAGTCAGCGAAAAACCTGTTCACGACGGTAGAACCGCCGGGTTTGTTAAACTTACTAACGAAATCTTTTGTATTTAATTAATAAGCAAACTCGACGTCGAAAATGATAAATAAATCTGTGTTTGTTTAACTCAATAACTCAGCTCCGAGCCATCGGATTATCCCTTTCGTGTTTTTTATTAGTCACTTGCATCACGGATTTTGCGTTTTTCAACTTCGCGCGTTGGAAGGTTCGACGATTCAATTTGGTTTATTTAAAAATGTTCCGCGTTGATTCGTCGGACAGATAAAATCAATCTGAAATTCTTTTTACCTCGCTCGATGTCAATTACCATCCAGCTCTGGCTGTTGCTACGCGATAATCAATTTACTGTATCATCATTACTTCACGTGTTGCACAATTTAGCGTTCGTCCGTGATAATTGCAACACGATGTACTCTTCCATTTGAAATATTGACCAAAAAATTAATGAGAACGCATCGTTGCGCGATGCCGAAGCGTTTAAATATTTCGACGCCGTAAACGCGATTATCGCGAACAATATATTTTCATAAGGGTTACCGCAGTTCAGGTTTTAATTTACAAGTTCCTATAACATAAATTTCCGAATGCCGTGTGATCGACTCGATTCATTAACTTCCACGTGCGCAAATAATTTCTTATGTGCTATAGGAAATTGTTTGTTCCGTATAGGAAAACATTCTGTCACGTATACACGTATGCATGCTAGTAATTATTTCGCAAGAAAAAGTAAATTGCGTTTATTTGTCACATAAAAACTGATGAGTTTCATATTTGCTTTAAAATCTAATAAGCAGGGACAATAATAGCAGAACTTTTTTTAATGAATCTGGTTCGTATTTTAAAAACTCGTGTGTGGCGAGGTAAGGGGAAATAAATGATCATTGCAACCATGTGGAATCGAGACATCGAGCTCAGACGATACGTTCGCTGAATAATTTGCGAAGTTGTCGGTTCTCGGGCGGGCATCGTAATCCGATTAGAACCTCGTTGTTACGAGGGCCAGCTTGTTACCAGTGTCAGAAACACTCGACCGTACCCAGTAATCTTTTGCCATTGGCCCCGCTGACAAATTCAGCCCGCAGGAACTCTCCAGCCAGCGAAAAGCAGACTGGATGCAGATTGAATGAATTTCCCTTCGGAGGAAACTCTCCGACCATCGCGGCGGACACATTTTTCCCATTTAGAATTCCACTCCTCCACGTCCTCCGCCTCCATCCTTCTTTATTGTCAGTCATTTCCGTTCTCCGATGCGACGGGTATTTATCGGAAACGATTATGCCCTGGCTGCTGGCCAAAATATTCCCCCTACTGTTATCCAGCGTTCCATCATAAGAAGCCGCGTCCTCGATAAATAAAGCCGTGACCGAAATCGATTCGTTCCGACTAAATATGAAAATGCGGGCGAGAACTCGAAAGGGAGCGAGGCTTTTCATATGGTTCGGCGAAAAGAATTAAGGAAGTTCACATATTGTACATTACGCGCGGGAAAGCGCGACAGAAGGGAAATGGGAAGAAAGGAATGGCAGATACAAGTCCGCATTTCCCACCCTATCCGTATTTATTGAGGCGCCCGAATCGAACCTGAGAGTTTTACGTTCATTGGAAGATCGCGTCTTTATGACGCCGCGCTATAAAATAAGCATTCGGAAGAAGGGTTTATCCGACGCTAGTGGAATTTGGTTTATATTAGACGAATCTCTCGACCTGTCCACCTAAAATTATTTCAAATATCCTATAGAAAAGAATATCTTAACTTTTTACATTTTAATCCGTTCGGCGCACAGGCGTGAGCAGTCCAATAACTCACTTATGTTATAATCCGTGTAGCTCTTGTTTATTTTTTTCCGTCTATGCGCTCCGCTGAAGGTTTTTATTACTGAAAAATTGGAAATAAACGGCAATTGGAGCTTTTCATTTTTTTAAAGTTTAATTCATACAGAAATATCTTTTTATTATTTTTATAGCGGATAAAAACATTTACGAGGAGAAACAAATTCGATTATTTTTTTCAACATTATTCGAGTTTTATTTCGACTGCGAGAGGATTAATCGTAACTTATAACTTATAAAGCATGTAGGTACATTTCTTTTAAATGGGTGGGCCGTGTGATTCATGGGGATAAATAAACGTCGTGGTGAATACACGTTTGGACGGGACATTTGCTATCAGTAGGAAGAGATAAATCCTCCTGTTTGGAAACGAAGAAGAACCGCCCATTCTTGGTTTCTTCAAGGTGTCCCGCATATTCGGCGCGAAGACAAATGTCGAGCACCGCGTCTTACTCTGAACGCATTTACACACAGGATTCCTCGTTCCCTACCGCGCGGGGGTGAAATAAAAGGGCGGCGGTCATCGGCTCTGGAAGATTAATGTCCTTCCCCGGCGGGCAAAGAATTCCGCGACATAATGGCCGCGGTAACAGCTCGGTGGTAAATTTATTCGACGGCGGTAGAAATAAAAGAAGACGAACGGGTCCGCGGGAGTTGATCGAGAAAGAATTCGCCACGGAAGAGCACTTATTCTCGAAGAGTAAAAAAGAATTCACGCCCACCGGGAGATCACGATTTCATGACGCCACGGGTGGATTGATGTACGACCACTAAAGGGACTTTCAGACTTGGAATGCCTATTGGAAAATTGTGCTTCCTCCCGAGTCCCCGAACCATTTATCCCGCGAAGGGCAGTAAATATTTCCCGGCGCCTCTAGCAGGGGGTATAAATATACGTTAATGGCCGCGTGCCCTCGGAGGCGCGATCGACCTACTTAATTCCCGACGAAAATTGGACAATACGTTTTATTGCCCCCCTTTAAATATTCGTCGCGCTTCGGGCGAGCTTTTAAGCAAGCAAACTGGAACGGAACTACGGGCCCGCCGCCGCTTCGACTTCCAAACCGGTTTGTTGCCGTTAAATAAATTAGCGATCCAGTTACCCGGCGGTTTGTTCCTTGACCTCCTCGTCCACGCTTCCGGCCCCTTAATGGCACTGTCGATTACGCATTTAAAGCTAATGTGCTCGACTCGATGAAAAAAGAGACGTCCGACGAATTATTAAACTTATAATTAACATGTATATAAATTAACGCGGAGTCGATATAAGTTTCCCAATTAAATTTTTTATCGAAGAACTTCCTCGCTAACTTTTTCTCGAACGTCGATAATTAAAATCGACCGGCCTTTTCCCGGCGTCGGATCATATCTCGAAGGATCCGTGTAGTCCTGACACGTAAGGCGGGAAAGATAAAGACATCCGAGGCCTCAATTTTCCAGCTGATCTGTCGCGGATAAGATGGATCGATGTATCCGCGGGAGGGACCGTGTAAACAACCTCGTTCCTCGGTCGGGAAAGGGAGTAACGGGTGGAGTCGCGGAAGAACGAGAGAGGCGACGGATGAAAAAAGGCGACGAGGGAAATGGAGGAATAAAGTCTTACGGTTTACGGTGGCTGTACGCGGCCGCGGATCAGCCGCCCTCGTATCTGCATCTGCAACACACGGCGCGCACTCGTAATATCGGCCGGATCCGCGATTTATATCCGCCCATCGGACCCTGTCACTTTTAATAAAATGTAAATACGTGGCCCCGCGATACCCACGAAACCGCAGCAATTCGCATAATTTCGTCCGCCGACGATAAATACCCCAATCGAGCTGGGATTAAACCGCCGCGAATCGTTCTTTTGCTTGTTTAACTCCCCTTTGGCCGGTTGTCCGTCTGATCGACGCTAATAACGTTCGTTTACCATCCTCGATATTCTCATTCGCCGCGGATTACGCACGAATTTAACATGGACAAATAAAACCGTTATCAATATTTGTAATTTATCCTCTTTTTTTTTGTTTTTCTTTTTATAGAACGATATTTGGTTTTAACTCGGTGCCTGGCAGGGATCAGCCGATCGTCATGGAGTGTCTACGATAAAAATGAGTGAGTACAATTTTTTTTTCTAAAACTCACCGTCACTATTTTCTACAATTAAACCCGCCTTCCATTTTGTAAATTGAAATGGATGTGCACGAAGTGGCCGCGTCAAAACGAGGCGTATACGAGTTCGTGAGCGATTTCCATTTACGGAAAAGGCTTTGCGAAGTTATTCCGTTCCCAACTTGAATTATGAATATCAAAAAGTCAGCGGAATTAAACTTGTTCTAATGGGAGCATAGGTCGGCGGAAATGTAACTATCCGCGGGACCAGAAAGAGCGTTCCTGGAAATTCGGGTCGGTCAGCAGCGTGATATTTGTTGGAAGATAGGTCGAATCAATGGAAATTTAATTAACCCGGATAAATGGAAAATAAAGGGGACATCGGGCTTAATTCGTCCTGTCGAGCTTAATGCCTTTCCGCCCTCCTCGCGAATCCGCTTGCCTCTTTCATCGACTTGCCCCTTGCGGATCACCGTAACAGAATCGACTTCCTGGGAAGATCCGCTCGTTCGCCTGAAGCCTATAGTCGCTATATATTCTCCCCTTCTATCGCGACACAAAATCGTAGTGCCTCTATTCCCCGTTCTAGAGCACACGAGCACCGATATCGATCAGGATCGCGTATTTCTCTTTCACTTTTAATGCAACTCCGGCGACTGCGTGAAATCCGTTGTAAAATCTGGTGGTACCTAATTTTACGCGTGGCTCGCTGGAGAAGCACGCCTCCTCGGTTGCCTCTATTTATACCCACGTTCCCCGTATAAATTTTACTGTCCTATAGCAACTACCAGCCGCGTCGTTTCGAATAACTTCGGTCTTGAAACTCGCGAAATAAGTAACATGTAACGCGATATTTCATGAGGATCCGCTTGTATTCGCGTTTCACCGGTACTTTTCGAGAAGAGAAATTAGTGACTGGGAATGTACAAGCGAATGACGATAGAAAAATCTGGCCAGTAATTTGACTTATTGCGCGCGGCTGTGGCTACCCGGTTGATAGAACCAGGCAATATTCCAGCCAATTAATTTGATAGATAACTTTGCGCCGTTTGACGGGGTCAGATTTGATCTCTCTCTGTCCGCCGTCAGAGTGCTCGCCGCGGTATTTCCCGCGCCGTCCCGCGAATAATTATCGAAATTAATCGTTGTAATTAATGGGCCATCTGTGATCTAGCCTGGCTGTAAATAAACATGCCATTCAATTCTGCGAGAATTGTACACTTAAACCTTCAGTATTTAACGAATTGAGTATCACTAATTGGCATTTTATTGGTACTGACAAAATCCGACCGTCCCACCGTCGAAACAGCGAACTTTTGACAAACAATTTCGTTTTTTATCAATAACTCCCAAACCGTAGGACCTACGGAAAAATTGCATACGACCTTTCTTGTAGGGGACGACGAGATCTACAATTTCCGTATAAAAACTTTTCGCTAACATCAATATTTAACGAGTTATTAACGAAAAACGAAAAAACAGTTTTTTGCGAATTACTCGTAAACTACTGACGGTAGCGAAGAATTTTTGTATGGAAATTGTAGATCTCGTCGTTCTCTACAAAAAAGATCTGATGCAATTTTCTCGTAGATACTACAGTTTAGAAG
>NW_017152577.1:795358-801421 GCF_001652005.2 Ceratina calcarata
TTGCTGTAAAAAAGGTCATATAAAATTTTATTTTATCTCAAATAATGAATTATTTCATTCGTTGCCAATCAGAACCTTTCTTGTATCTGATAACTGCAGCTATGTACAAGAATACTATTACAGTCACAGGAATATCATCTTTATACAACATACAACATTCATATCAATTAAAGAAATGCATTTTATACAGCTTTTATCATTTATCTGGGATCGTAACACTTCGTACATATTTACACAAATAATTACATAAAATCCGCTTTCTAATTATCATATGCAAATATTAGAATTTAACTGTTTTCTTTCTCTGATTACGTGGGATCCACATTATTTGTAGGAACAAATTAGTTTCCTTTCCGTTCTACGTACCAACCCCTTTGACGAACGCAAAAGGGGATAGGATCATCGCGTCCATAACTTTCACGCTAGACTATGAAACGATTCGGAATCTACTGGCTGAAGCTGCGACGGAATCTGATTACATTAGCATTCGACGCAGTCCGTTTGGGATTACCGGCTGCGTTAAGTTTTAGAAGCGTTAAGTTTCGAAGTTGGCCCTTCGGCCATTCAGCGCGAATAATAAACTAACGTCGAGAGTTACCCACAAAGTCGACTATGCAACTGGCCTGTCGCTTTAAGCCGCGTATCCACTTGTATCATAGAATGTCAAGTCACTACTGCGTATCAACATTGCGTATCATCGACGCATGTGTATTCGTAAATCTTATGAACTATAGTAAAATACAGAGTAAGTCGATAAAAATTATCATTTAAACTAACAAGATTATTGATTCTATTAAAAAAAATACTTTCTAAAAATGAATTGCAATTTGCTAAACTACATTAATCCAATAACTTAATTAAATCAAGAAGTCATATACTATAATATCGTTCAATGGAACAAAAGGATAATTAATTATTTTGTACAACTATTCTTGCTGACTCTCGATTGAAAATCGTTTCCCTTTATTTCAAGTGAGATTTAATTAGTACAATTCATAATTGAATATACGATCAATTATGATTATGAAATTGCTGCCTGTTTATGGTGACACGTTGCAAGAGTATGATACAAGTGGATACGCGCTTTTACGTAAATTCCTGAGATATCATTAAATTAAGCGTTATAGCGTGGATCAACCCGCGAAAGTTTAATCCTCTGGACTATGGATCCGATGAATCGTTATTTTCTGTCCGCATCAGACCCGAATTTACAGAGTAACGAGATAGGATACTTGGCCGCGGAATTATCCAATATACCTTTTTATTCCGGACCTACCAGCCGAAGAACTGTTTATCTCTGAGACGGTGGCGGGGCTGTTAAATTCAGGCGTAATAAAGTTTATTATCCGGCCTCACGGCGAAGTTGTCGCCGTAATGGGAATCACTATGGGCCGCTGAGGAAGATTTCGTAAGAAGTATGCCACTTTAATGCGTGGATGCCCGCGCGAAAATTTCGCTTTTATCACCGCTATCACGTTACGGCATCGCGTCGAAAAGCGCGCACGGTGTATTTAACGATGCTTCGTTTACTTTAAAGGGGATTTAAAATTGGAGTGATGGGTCGATCGACCGATCTTCAAGTATGTTCGAGGATGCGTCTCTTAGCTCGATCAGCTACTTTCATCTTCTTCGTTCCTCTCTCTACTCTCTCTTTTTTTATTCTCTCTTTTATCCGCGAGAAGGTACTCGGCCGAGTATTTAAAAGACGGTGTAACTGTCGCTCGAGGAGTGAATCAAGTTAATTGATATGAAGAGAGTCGCCTTGATAGGTCGGATAATCGAGTCAGTCGTGCCAGGCGACGCGACGGTAGGAATTGATAATTACTGGTTTTACGGGATTTCGTCGCGCGAAGGCAATTTCATTTTGTCCAGCAGAATTTCACTGTCTGCGAATTATTATCGTTCTTAAATGAACTGTTGTCAGAAATTTCATCTCGTGATAGTGTCGAAAGTCAACGGATTATCGCTTATCGAACGCTTTTCCAATCGGCTGTACACGAATATGAGAGCGCCCAAAGGGTTTCGCAGGTCGATTATTATGCAAGGCGGTGTTTGCAGATTCTAATAAGGTACAACGTAGACAAACGACACCACGTGCCGAACTCTATCGTTCATAGAGTCGTACGAATCGCAATTTCCGTTATTATTGATGATCCAGAGTGACGATCCATTGAAATCGAATAGCGTAAACGAAATTACCGTCGGATACGAGCTCGACACAGCGTTCCGAAACGCTTGCACTTTAATAATCAAGAGGATGAAGCTAGGAAAGGAATTAATGATGAACCAATCGATACGATTTCACTGTTGGAACCGTCGAATCAGTTTCAGTCGGTTGGCAAAAATCAAGTGAAGCCACGGTTTACCTCGTTTATATTTCTCTAACGGTTTTTCTGGAGGATTTCACGTAACGCAGCTGCGCTTTTTCCACGCAGTGGGTATCTGAAAAAGTTTTGCACTTAAAAAATACCACTGGAATACATGGGTCGTTCGTTAGAGTGATGACCATCCGGATCGTCGACTGCGTTTGTCAACACCTGGAAAATTCCAACCCTCCAATCGAATCTTTGTTGCCGGTATGCAGAACCAATAAAATTCGGTCGTCCAATCGTTCCTACCCTCGTTTTTAATGACAGCCACGCTTATTTTGCAACTATTCGCACCGGCAAATAAATAACCGTTCGTCGGACGATTGCGTGCCCGACAATTTTACTAAATTGCGTCGACTGACAAATTTTCGGACATTGACAACAGTCGTTGACACGCGTCCCTGCGCGGGAGGGCAACTTTTTTCGCTGAGGATCGGCAGAAAAAATATTTGGCGACTCCGTTGGTCAAGCGCAGAAGTTTTATCAACTGCGGCTCGGCAGACAATGGGTTGGCCTCGCAAAAACAGTGACAGCCAAAGGGAAATTCATTGTTTGCTCGGAACTCGCGGTAATTAATCACACTTTTACGCCGAAGGGGTCCACTCGGAGCTAATTCTGGTCGAGGCCGTAGCCTGATTGCCCTTTAACGATGTTAAACGCCGGCTATTACTTCGTCCCATTATTTTGCCCAACAATGACTTCGTTTCGTTGCGCCTCGTATTTTCTGCGCCTTACGCCTTTTATGAACTATTTATGATCGTAAGGAGGATAAATGACTTTATTTCTGTACGTTATTTGAAATATGTCTTAAGACTCGGAACTGTATAAACTACCTGCAATTCCTCCGAGACAGTGAAGATTATTCTCGGCTGGACGACATGATCCAGCGGAATTATGCAATCGCGAATTTATCTACGGCGTGCCTATTCTTACGTTTTCATTTCGTTCATTCGTCGACAGACGTAAGCACTTTATCCAACTTAAATTAGGAAGCAAACGCAGATTCTCAGTTCTATTTTCGTCGAGGGTTTGATGGTCTTTTGGTCGGCGGGGAACCGCGGATCCCCGGGGGTTTACTATCCTGCAGAAAATTAAGCGTTATCGTAATTAGCAGCTATCTTCTCTTTTCCGCGGGATACTGCCTCGACGTCATTAAGGATCTTTACGTCGCGCCGTTTTCCGCTCGCGTAATTATCGCATGAATTAGTCATCCGCCCCCCCATCATCGTTCAGATTCCTCGCCGTTTTTTCCGGGGGAAAATAAAGCAGCAGGTTAGCTCAAGAAAGATTGGCGAAGTATGGGAGACACGTTCTACACGGGTGATTAAATTTTTTTGTCATCAAATCGCAATTCCTTCGCTGCAGAAGAAAAGTATCGCGTTATGTTCGGGGATACTTCGTTAACGTCGCCGGTAAATTGGCAAGAAAACAAGCGTTCGCCAGATGTAACGTTTTTAATTGACCGGACCACATCTGGTCCGGTCGAAACAATGTGGCACGCGCGTGACTCGAAGTTGAATTCGGGTTCGCTCAATTCCTCGAAGAACTTAGCTACAGAGTTCCTATTTCGTCCCACGGGAACGAACCGAAGAAGCGATGCTACGGTATAGGCGCGATCTTGTTTTCTTAGACGCAACGCGTAAAATGTTCACGATTACAATTCCGAATCTCGAATTCTGAGAGATTCTTTCAGGCGCTTTGCCGAGGGATTTCCAGGTAAAATTTCGTTCTCCCCTTTGTCTCGCGACGTTACTTCCGTCTCGTCTCGCGAGTATACGGGCTCATGAATCTCAAAAGAACGACCGAAGAATTGATCGGAGAGTTCGTCGAGTTAACCGTCGATGCATGTATCCTCCCTCGGAATCAACATTAATACTTGGAACTTACTCGGGCGACATTTCGAGCTGATGAACTGGCCCGAAACTCCGCCTGCTTCCGCTTTGTCGTATCTCTCGCACGGTAATTCGCGTGAAGCCATCGATGGAAAACGCGGGGCGAACTTTCCACCCGGGGAAGTTGAGACGGCGGCGGCAGACCGGGGTTACGTAAATTCTGTTTGCACGTGCATTTGCGACGGTGGATAAGGGATGCTCCGAGATGGGACCGCACAAAGCGACGCGGGTAAATCCAATGGAACGACGAGGGGCAGGGGGAGGGGGAAAGTAATATCGAAAACGTCGCGGCACTTGTATCGGGATGCGAACTTCAACCGGGGATGTTATTAAAGTGTCAGGATTGTATCGTTAGCCGCGGGGTAACAACCCCCCCGACCCCCTAGGAAAATGGAAATCCGATCGTGGAAAATCACGATGACAAACCGGAAAATCTTTGTGCTCTCTTTTTTCTACTTTTTAACGACGCTACAAAAATACGCGATGAAATTTTGGTGAGATGCGATAGAGAGATACTCCTTCCGTTCTCTGATGTACTTTCCGTAGACTATAATGAAACAGGGGATAATAGTTTGCGATTATGTTCGAGCAACTATCGAGACGACCAAGTTTGTTCGCGATTAAGCTTGCTCGATACTTTAAGCGGTCTATTGAACGAAGAGCACAGAAACTACGCTTCTGATATAGGAAGCTATTAAATTGGGACGTCAACCGATTGGTGCATTTCGGCTACTCAAGACGAGTTATAATACTTTTGGCAAATAACGCTCGTTAAAATTTACTTTTTAGTAGAGTCAAGGGGCGTGAATTATTCGAATGAGGCGGACAAAGAGATAGCAGCACTCGAGGCAATTTAAAGACTCGACATTTGAACAGTAACGAAAATTCAAAGCAAGTTGTTCGTAACAAGGGACGGCGGTGATTAAAGCTTGAAGATCGATTTCGAGGATTTCCCCGAGGCTAGGCGGCGGCGACGCGGCGCCTTGACGCGTCTAGTATCTCATTCCGCTTCAAGTTGCCTTATCACCTCGTTCGCCGACCAACCGTAATTAATTCGACGGATGGTTCCCCAACTTCCTATCCACGACATTCGCTAATAACAGCGACGACGACCCGCTATCAAAACGCTTTTGTCAGTGAAGTTGAATCCGAAAGTTCTCTTTGTGTCTTTCATTTTACCGCGGCTAATTAGCGAGAATTTATACTTGCGACTTTCGGTTGTTCCGGATTTTATAATAATCTGCGAATAGGCGGAACTGGCCGGGAATTATGGAAAAATTGAGATCCATACGCGATTACGTTTTCGCGAAAATAAGCGAGACGGAACAATGGTAAAATCGATTCCTGCCGCCGGTGATCGGTGCGCACGCGAATTTCACGCTCGATCCCATTCACCATTAAACTTTTCACTGTCGGCGATGGGAATCGTTTCCAATTCCCTCGTTTGATCGCGAAACTTCGTTTTCGCATTGTCCATTCAACAAGTGTTCCCGCGATCCTCTCGTCGGGAGACAGCCGTGGAAAAAATGCAAAATATTCACGATTATTGCCAATATCTTAACACTGATCGAAGCGTCTCGATTTCCTCCGAGGTTAACTTCCATGGGTTTCAGTATACGAGACTCGGGCGAACGCTTCTGAGTTTCCAGCTTAACAAACTGATAACCGAGCTCAGCGTATCGAATTGTCGATGAAACTTGGGGAATCGAACTTACCCACCTGGATTCTCCGTTTCACTTCGCTTGAGTATTCTTGCAATTGGCAAACTTAGTTGATTACTCGTTACATCACTGCCAATAATG
>NW_017152577.1:801805-844560 GCF_001652005.2 Ceratina calcarata
TATGTTTATTTTGTAACATCTTATAAATTTGATGTAGTATTTAATTGATATTAAAGAAGTTTCTGTTGTTCTTAATTAAACTGGGTAAAAAAGAAAGATAAACGTCCATTGTGGTAGGGACGATAATCCTCAAAGAGAAGTAAAGGATAAAGAGACCGGTTAAAAATGTAGTAGGAAACGTATTTACCTTTCTAGTTCGCTTCCCCTGGTCTTATTAATATTTAGTAGTCGGTGTGACGGCAACCGGCAAGAAAATATCCTGGCACGGACTCGGTGTGGTTTGAGGATTGTCCTATGGGGTTAATACTCCAAAAGCTCGACTGAAGAAAAGACCTGTACCTTTCCGAGTTTGAAAATCGACCGGACGGCCCTAATCTAGATAGATTTTTTGAAGTAGATAAGCGTTTCCGCGCGAGTGTTCGGAGTAATACGTGGTCGCTTTGTGGGAATGAGAATGGAGGCGAGCAGAATTTAGATCCCCGGACAACGGGACGCATATCTCGATAGCGGGGAGAACCGTCTTATTGCATGCTTTCGAGAAATCGATTCGGCATTCTTCGGCCCGGCTTAATGCGCTCTTCGCTCGTTCTTATTTTCGCGCTCCCATTAAATAGGGAAATTCAAGAGGGAGAGAATAATTGAAAGTTTACAATTCTAGAGTTTAAATATTGAAACTCCACACGTTTGAAATTACTTTTTAAAAAGATCTGCATTGATATTTCAGGTATTTGTATACTTTATTTTTATCAGATGTTCCGTTGTTAAAAGTTGGGGAACTATTTTCTGTCGGTAGAAGGAAATCTAACTTAAATAAAGAAGGAAAGAACCGTTCTAATTCCGTGGCGAGGGTTTATCTCGGTGTGTTAGGCCAGATAGAGGGAAGGCGTCGGTGATTAACTTGAAAGAAAATGAGGCAGCGAAGCCGGGAAGGGAATCTTTTGTAACAGTTCAACGATGATTAATATCCAAGGTTTATCGGTGTATAACTTGTGGGAACTCGTTACAAATTAATTAAACCACCGGAGTGTCGGTGAGCCATGATTTATTATACAGGATTAGTGAAGAATACAAAAGATTCGCCGGCAAACATCTAGCAAAACGACTGAATGTACGATTTGCGAACATTACGATTTGTTATATTAACAGATTTATTTATAATTGAAATTCGATGGAGATCAGTATTGATTACACATTTATTTCATCGATTTTAATTAATCGTTCGCAAATCCGTGTATTAGCTGTGCGTTAAAAATCTGAAAAACGATTGACCGCTGTTTTTATCGTTGAAAGTTTAAACAAAATTACGGTGGAATCAAGTTTTTCCGCATCAAACGGTTCGGTTGCACTCGCCAACGAGCGCGAATAATTATCATCCGTTATCGCGGGCAGTAACGAATTTTATACGTATAGGAAAAAACGTAATGCAAACCAAATAGTACGAGTCAACGATTTATCAGGCGCAACGGATAGCTTACACGATGAGCTCTGATGAAAGTTAAAAACTTATCATTTCGCTTTTGACTGACTTGATTTTTGTTTATTGAAACGATGTATAGAGTCATTTGCTTATTTGACAGAACATGAATTATCGCGGATACAGGGCGACTTATCGAGAAATCAATGAATCCTCGTTACGTGCTCGAATATCGAATATATCCCGAGCAATGGATGCTAATGCTATGAAACATAATGAACTATTCATTGTCTGGCCGGATTAATTTATTACCGGATCGACGGGCTCCCGATGACATGAATTTTGCGAGCCATTAATACCAGAAACGGAAATCGTTCCACCTTGTCGACGATCGCGTTACAATTGATAAAAAATCATGGTAATCGATCGATGATTACTGCAATGGTTCCAGTATATTACGTGGAACGTATGCTTGCAATTAAAGCGCGATCATACCAAGCTGTTACAAGGTGGAATCTTATTGTAACAGTTCGTCGTAACTTAATGCGGTAACTATTAGAGTAGGTTCGCGTTTAGTCCCGAGAAATGTTTTCTATTTAGTTTGACTCCATAGAGATTGCTATGCCGGCAAGTTTACATGCAGCCCATGCAAAGTTGTAGATTACTGCAGCTAAGTTTACATGCGCAACGCAGGTTCCTCGACAAATCGGCCACCCGTAGCGAGAACAGTGTCCCCTTGAAATGTTTCTCATTTCGTATTGTTATCCAATTGCACCCTTCGTTCTCCCACTTTAATATTCATTAAAACATTAATATTTATGAAGGTACTGAAAGAATTATCATCATTCGTAAATCTCATCAAAGCTTTCTGTCTATTTTCGTATATACGCTTGGTCAGAAGGTAAAAAACAGATAACTAGATTTCCCTTGGCGTTAGATCACAAGGATTTATTGTGAGGACGGTGGAATAAGAACGTCTGCGGTCTCTTTATCGCGTATTCTAGTTCGTAAGACAAGAACACTGCGGAAAGGCAGGAAAAAAGGTTAAAAACGATTGCGTTCCCCGTGAAACGCTACACTCGATTTCACCGGTGCGACCGTGGGTATTCAAGTTTCTCGAGTAAATTGTCACGCGAGAACTCGTTATGGAATTGAAGGTTACGTCGTTTCTTCACGGCTGGAGCTCCCTGCTCTTCTTCCATCGTCCATTGTAAAATAAAAAAATTGAACAGGGAAAATGTTTATTTTGCAACGATTGAACGCTGCGCCGCTCGGCGAGTTTATCCGGGAATTTATCACGATGTCGTGCCGTTCCACGGTTTTGCCTATTGAAACAACTATGTCCGCGTGCAAAAAAAAGGTTGGCGTCGGGCTTTGCGAAACGATCGAGAGAAACGGGGAACAAAAATCCGGTGATATCCATAGAGAAGCTATGGTTTATGGCGAAAGTTCCGAAAGTAAACAGTGTACTTCGCCTCCCACGCTTGGGATTTATAATATTTACATATTCTCGTTGGTTCGGCACGATATGCACTGGGACACGTTCCTCAAAAATTGTTGATCGTCCAAGTCCCTTCGGTTTGATTTCCGACAGAGAGGCCGGCACGTTCCGTTTTTTTTTCGAGATCCGGGCCATTAATTCCGTCGCGCGTCTGGCCAGTTTACACCGCTTATTTCCCTCGTCAGCCGGAGGAAGTCCGATGAATCCTGGTGTACGTGCGGATATACTGCGGGAACATGTGCAGCCCGTAAGTACACCAGGATTCGTATCGACAGCGAACAGATTGCCCCGTATTTTACGTGCTCCGGCCTCGCCGCCGGTTCGATTCGGACGCGTACAGCTACTGGAAAAGCTGATAACGCGGCGACGGCCAATTGTCACACGCCGAAACGCCGGCGGCGCATTGACCGAGATCGTCCAAAGGAGATTGATTCCTTCCTCGGCTCGTAAATCGGACTCGACGGAAGCGGACGAACAATTTTTTAAATGGAACTCCATTGTCTTGAATCATTAAGCGGGGATCCCGACGTGTCTCGCCGTGGCTTCCGGCAATTTAATTCGGTCCTTTCATAAATCAGTCTCGTCACCGCGGAAGCTGTGAAAATCTAGCAGGAGGAGAGAAATCGCGATGGCGACGCAATATGTATGGTAATGGCGACGGGGACGCGTAACTGTCCTCTGGTGCGTTTCCTTCCTGCGAAACCGGTCTTTCGCTCGTTCCTCTCTCGATTGTCGACGGTTCTCAAAATTGCCCTATCCTCCCTTTTGTCTGTCCGTGTCTGAACCGGCTTCCTCGGATTTCTCGTGTCCGTGCGAACGAGAAATTCGACGGATTTTATCGTCACTGGGCTAAGCTGCTTTTTTAGACGCGGGAAGGGAAACAACCGAATTCTGTTGATGGAAACTCTTCACGGGGATATCGTCGGGACCGACCGGTCGCGGGCACGATTGTTTCCCGTGTTTCCCGTTCAAATTGATCCTTTGCCGAAACGAAACGTTTTCTATTGGCAGTTGGGATTATCGGCGATCCCGCGGGAAGACCAGCTCGAAATAGAATTTCCCCGAGCATGAAGATACGGTCAGACGGCAAGGAGTAATACTCCCGTTAATGAAATTCCCCGAGAAAATTAATTAATCGAACTTGAGACATCCGTCCACTTGATAGTCGACTCCTGTCCTCCGTTTAAGGTCCGTCATCAATTATGTAATGGTGGAGTGATCGATACGGGGGACGGTCCTCCTCTTCTCGGCGATGAAAATTCTCGTTCGGACCGATCGCTCGTTCCAAGGAGTAAAAGGTACTCGCCGGACGTGTAGAACAATCGCGACGATCGTGTTCCCCGCCGAGTCATTCCCGAACGAATTTAATCTAAGTAAGATCGAAGAGAGGAATTCCAGTTAGAACCTGTCCTCTGAATTGGCAGAAATCCTCCTCTCGAGAACGGACCTATTCAATTTTTGACCGGTCGGAGATCATCTTCGAGTTAGTTCAGCTTCTAAAAAATTCAGGGGGTGTAAAAGGGTGGATCTCGGGGATGAAAAATCGATGCTGTGTACAACGGGAGAATCTCCGGGCGACGTCCATTGCTGCAGCTACTTCTCAGACCCGTGGTCTGTCCTCCTAGAGATTAGGAGTCGCCGGGAAGTAGAACGAGGGGAGAAGGTAAAATCAAGGTTAACCTGTGAGTCGTGTTCCTACCAGGCCACTTACCGTTTCTTTCCCGTGCCGCGTTCTCCGTTCCACCGACCGCACATTTGCCACTTCTCTTCCCGTTTATTTCCTCTCGATAGCTTTTACACCCGAAGTCCGCCACCGAGCCGGGTACTCGGTCGATTGTCCGTAAAGAGAAGAAAAAAAAAAAAAAAGGAACCTGCGGCCACACCCTCGGTCAGCTTCCGCCAATTTCTTCAGAGGAGTAACGAAATACGGTGTCTGATTTTGATATTCAACGATCTCCTCATCGGAATTTATTCATTAAATTAGCTACCGTTCCCGGAGTACAGAGATAAAATGCATTTCAAATAAACGCCGCGGTGTATAAATTAAAAGCGTACAGCATATGCTCGACACGTTGCTGTAACGTTCGATTGCATAATTTAATATATTCTATTAAATGAATTTATAATATTTCTCGCGCCAGCCAACAATTTCCACACGATTTATATGAAACTGTTAGAACGCAAAACTGAGAGAAAAACTTGTAAGCTCGTTTAACCTCGTCGGCACAATTTAATGCTTTGATCATTTAACATTCCGTGCGTCGCGTGCGTGCATAGCGAACTTATTGGTAAATTGGAATCATGAGGTATTTTTTTTAAAACCGCTTTGCATTCAAAGAACGCAATCCTGCCAATCCTCGTTTGCTTTTATTTCTATAGTCTCCACTCTCGGGTCTGTTTTACTCCCTTTGCATCGCGATTTAAACGACGCGTTCCGCATCCGCGTTTACTCATACGCAGTGAAAACGAGCCGGTATTGCGAACGACAGATCGGCCCGAACGTTCGACATTCACAAAAGATACTTTCCTGCTTTGCTCAAGATGTTTCCTGATCGTTTCGCTGTACCTGTCGTGCTTTTATCGTCAAGCCGGGACGATTCCGTCCCATAAAGAGTAAGAAAATCCGATGTAAGAAAATGAAATTGGCCGCGCTAAAGTTTCCATTCGTACCTAGCGCACCGACATTTCTGAATATTAATATCCTGCGCGAAATGGAATATTCAAGGGCCCAAGGGGAGCAAGAATGAATACTAAAACGCTACACTACTGGGAATTAAAACCGAAAGACAATGAGGAAGGGTGAAGAATCCTCGAATTTTGACGGTTTTATTTTTGTCAGAAAGAATCGTGTCTTCTGTTTCTTTATTCTCTGTACACGTTGCATCTTGCACGTGGAAGTACACGGGTTTATTAAGGCCGAGGCTCTTCGATCGCGAACGAAAACTTTTCAAATTAAAAGTAAGCAGTCACCATCAAAGGCTGAGCAGGCTTTGATTTGACGATCCCGGCTGCGAATAACGGAATCGAATAAACGATGTCGAAGCACTGGCTCGAAAATTAACAGCGCGAACGATGACGGAATAGGGACCTGCTGTCTGAGAACTATTTAACGGTAGCCAGGCGCGCAAACACCGAAGAAAGCACAATGCAGCCTTCAAAGTCGCTGATATTAGCGAGACTCGTGTGTGGATTCAACAGAGAGACCTGGCGTATGCAAATAAGTCTGATTTAGCAGGAAAACGCGCGGTGCGCGCATGCAGATTGTCGTAACGAGTGGCGACGCAAAAAGGGCGAGCGCGAGTCAACTTCCTGCCGGGAAAGAATCCACGGCTTGTGAAACGAATAAACACGAGACGGAGCGGGGAATATAAATTAAACTATAATTCCTTGTGATTAGACTACGCCTGTTTACGTGTTCCCAAGAAACGTTAACGCGTTCGCAGGAATTTCTATCTAAATTACGTTTCCTTTGCACAAAAGTAGTCAGTCTATTTATGATCGACTTCGGATTATTTTACGATCGTTGTAAACTTGACACAAAGCACTGAAAATTGTTTCAAGCTTTTCTTCTCCCGATCCCGAATAACGCTGATTCTTCGATTTAAATACGACACCCTTGTGAGCCCTCCGGCTCTATATAAATGCAAATGCAACGCGGAAATTAAAAGGCTAACGAGAAAGCCTTTTGCATGTCGATCGGAACGTTAAGCATGCGGGTTTCCTCGGTAATTTCATTCGATTTCCGCGAAGTTAAAGTTGAAACGAGCCGGGATTGATGCGAAAACGTTTGTCCATCGAGCGCCAGGGGAAACTGTCAAAAGGCCGACGTGATTTCTTTCGGTAACAAATTGAACGGGCAATTTGATGACGCGTGGTGGGCGCACATTGGCCAGCGCGCGAGCTGAATTTTTTTTTCGGGCAGCCATCGTTTTAAATAAATTTTTACACACAGCCATGCGACGATGAATATAGAGGGAGCGGAAAATTTTAAAAGGGTCATCTGACGTATTGATTTTATAAAATAAACCAACCCGTTACCAATCCTCTTCTTTTTTTTAATTTCATTCTATCCTCCTCATTTTCGCATCTGTTCTACCTGTCCGTTTCAGCAATAGTTTCGCTTTGAAATACGTTATCGAAACCAATTAAAAAGAAGTATATAACTTCGGTAAAAACGGAATAATACGCTGCCGCGTGCACGCTGCAAATATTGCACAATGTAATTTGCTAAATAAATTTTCGTGCTCGCTTTTCCGACGGAAAAATTGAACAATGTGAGGTCGGTGTAGTGTTTAGATACCATAAACGTCTCTGAAAACTCAGAGAGGCGACGAAAGCCTCTTAACGTCGAATCGGTGGGTAAACTCGCGATAGTTGCCAGGAAACTGGAAAGAGTACAGTGTCATTCTTCTGCCCTGTGGCGCGTTGCCACGTGGCCTTGAATCTTCTACGTTTCAAGTAGATGCACGACTTAATTCTATAATACTCTTAATAAAGTTCGCTTTCTTTGCTGTTCAATCAAGGGATGATTTTCAGACTTTAGAGGGAATAAGAGGGACAAAACAAAATGCATGTCAGTCATTTCTTTAATTTTATTTAAATAGGAATTTTTATAAAAATAGAAATTTGCATAAACATCCGCAGTCTAATTGTAATACAATAATATACAAGACATATAATATTCTTATATGTTTATCATCTCCATTCAGGAGATATCCTTATGTAAAGACAAACCAATCTCGATCTCCAATTAACAGCGCAAATATTTTAACTATTTATAACTACTCAATGAATAATAATATCAAAATGGAAGTTGAGTCGTAAGAAGCAGAAAAGCTTCCTTCTTAAACTACCATTTCGTTTATCTCGATCCGACTTCCGGTTCTCGAGATATCGCCGTGTAAAGATGAGTCATAATTTTTTCAGCATTGCTGTCCTTCTCGCACGACTCGTACTCCCTCGCACGTTGACCGAGTTACTGACCTACCCTAGCCCCTAGTCTAGACACTTGCTACGCGTTTCCAGCAAAATAACCCTACAATTCTTGTTTTTTGAAACGGGGACTCCGCTTAAACAGCGAAACTTTAGAATCCTGTATCTCGGCAACGAATCGAGATATCTAGATGAATTAAAAGCTGTTTTTCTCAGCATCACTTCTATTGAGTTTCTAATGAAAATTTCTATACCATTTCATGAACATGTTGTTAAATACATGTTCACTCTTTACATGGTTAATAAATCCAATTTGTCTATTTGTTAGTATTGTAATAAATGTATTGCTACATTTCCCTCTGGATAAACTAGCTGTACAATATTGAATCGTTTAGTCACGACTTTAGAAAATTGCAGTACGTGCATGACGATAGGGAAAAGGATGATTGCTCAAATGGAATTTCTCTGAATATATTAAGTAAAATAGAACTATCTCGAAATCACTGTGAGTAAGAGCGAAAATTACGCAAAGTGCTCCGCATTAAGCACTTCGGGTGACACGTTACAGAGACAAAGGCTCGAATATTACCCTCGAGCCGTTCAACAATTATAGAATAAGGATTAATTAACAAGCTCTCACGTCTAAGAATGCGATATCAATAGCATTACATATTTAATTATTAAATCGATAACATAATCAGTGTTCATGGAAAAATTTACAAAACATAAATATTATACATAATGTACAGAATGTTAAAAGTTAAATGCGTATCACATGGCTATTTAAATTATATCTTGTAAATTATAAATATTTTATTTTACACAATAACCCGCGGTCTAATAATAAGTTTCCGTGAAATCATTTAAAAACAATTCCTGTACTCATCGCCTGCCGTTAAAATGAACTGTCCCGTAAGAAAAAAACATCGACGGCTGAAAAATATCACCGGCATTACAAGAGGGAAGTGGAAAGGGCGGAACTTCTTATTGGAGTAACGTTTAATTAAAGTCCTTCCCGTGATTCTCGCGTGAATTCGCAAACGTGCAATTTACGCGACCGCCTGGCCGGCCGCGAATTTTAATAAAATCCCTCTCTTTCTTTCCTGCTGGGTTTTAATGCGCTCCGCGGCGGACAGCGTGTTTCATTTCGAATATTTATACTTATTCGCCGGCCACGCATGTTCGCGCGCGTATCCATCGCGGATTGTTTTCACCGGTCCGAGAGGCGAATTTTCTGAAATTGGATTTGACGTCCTCCTTGGCTCGTTCCGATGCAAGTCAGTTCAGACGGAAAAACGTGACGACGCGTCAGCGAAACTGTCGATTTTCTACCTCGTTCATCCTCTCCTCGGTTACCGCCTAGGCCAACGGTTTTCAGGTAACCAAGAATCGAGTCGAGATCGTTCGAAAATTTTCTGGCCAGTTGAATTTTTCAGCGATCAAATTTACGTAAATAATATTTCGCAATTAGGCGAGTAATCACAGAACGAAAAATGAATTTCTTCATCGGTTCGTATCAATTACCGACGAAATCAAATTGCATCGTTCCGTCCGAATCAATTTTGCATCCGGGAATGGAACAGCACACGAACACGGCGTGCGTTCGGCGAGCAATGGCACTCTTCACGGTAATACGCATCAATTGCCAGCGGAATTCCCGTAGGCGTCGCAAAGGCGGCTTTACAATTCAATTATATATCTAGGGGCTGGTACAGGTACACGTTCTCACTCGCGGCGTACGTCGGCTTAATGCCTTCCCTCGCGCGCAACGGATAATTAAATTAACGAACTAATAAAAGCAAGACGTGCCCCGGTCGACTCTGCGCCCGGTACCATCGCGATACCTTCGGAATCGACTTCCGAAACTTCGCCGATAAATTCCCGAACATTTTTAATCATTCAACATGCGGACTGGCTGTGAAATTTCTTTTCCCACGTGTGTCTCGACGTAATCAGGCACGTTGCTCGAAGTTGTCACTAAAGCCAGGAATATAATACGGCTTTCAAGGGAGCCGGTAACCTCGTAAGAGCTAAGAAATTCAATGAAACGTTAATACAATATACAAGAGATGCGTTCTAACGCGAGTAGATGTAACGCGCATAGTATCTCGAGATTATGGGTTCGGCGAACGTCGCCTAGTTGATTGATCGATCGGTTTCGATGGAAACCGGGAAATGTACTTAAGATTCGACGCGCATCCCTCCTTCCTTTGTGCATTACGGACCTGGAAAACTTCAATGAAAATCATTTCACTTATTCGAGTTCAAAATTAATTTTGACCCAATTCCGGGAAAACTGGTTCCTAGATTCCAGCGTCCTATTCAACTTTCTCATACGTGCCATACTCTCGGGGACGCTATTTATTCGAATTAAACGCAGCCGGGTAAGTTTGTCGGACCCGTTGCGGTGGCCTAAGGTGAGAGCCGCCTCGCGTCTGACCATCCACCCACCGGATTCCCTTGGAAAACTTTTCTCGACACGACACGGACTGGTCTCGTTCCCGCTCAAATTCACTCCCCAAGTCGGGGAACGTATTTAAAAATATAATGTTAACTAAACAGAGAAAAAGTGATCCGATTTCATGGTCAATATTTTTCTTTCATCCTTGAAGCAAATAGGATATTTCATTCGAAGTGGAATAAACTCGCGTCGATTTCTTTTCTATCGCACGTACTCCCAGCTGCCTCGGAATACTTTTCGAGAGCTGGGGCAACGTCGGATGAACGGTCTGTAATTATTTGGTAAAAGCTGCGCTAAATAGGGATTTCTCAATGATAAGTAATGGCTTTCGATAGAGCGGTAGAAACTATGATTAAAAAGTAATCTCCGGGGGTATTTAAACTTCTCCCGTCGTAATCACTCTGATGCCGGGCAATTCTAACCGGCATTCGTTTCTGTAATTCCTCCCTAATTAAGGTACTGTGAGTTCAGGATGAATTTACAGGGAATAAGAAGAAGCGACTCGGCGATGTATGCAAATTACCAAACCGGGTGGGAACATTGCCGTGGAACTTCGTCGGTCTTAATAAACCGTCTGCTGTATAATGATTCGTCTCGCGAGTTAATATAATAACGGAATTTATGCCGGGAAGGAATACGCGGCTATTAACGGCGACTGGGTAAAGAATCAGTGATAAGTTGCACGGTTCGAAAAATTAAGATGCCGCTTCACTCTCTGTTTGCGCGACTCGCTGCCGCTTTTTCCCACCGAGACAAGAGACTAATCAGATCCTCGCTGACGACGGTTCCCTCTCTCGTTCCGTGGAAAATTTATTTTCCTCCTCACTGGCAGAAACACTCCGCTTTGTTTTTCACTGCCCGCTCTTCTTAATGATATTCGCTTGTAGTTTTTGCCTCAGTTTGGTTTAGAGAAGTTGCAACGTTAATTAAATATTTCTGGGAAATAATTATTTCACAGGCTGCCAATTTATAAAAAATTTTATATATTTTGTATGATGTTTATAATTTTTGTGTAATATCAGTAATTGAGAATGTTTTAACATTGTCTGATACCCACTGTGAGGGAGTTAGTACAAAGGTGAGGCATGAAGCGTGAATTTATTATCAGACTTCATTTATTACCGCGAGCAAGATGATTTCTAATTAACGCGCGGAACGAGGAAACTGTCGAGCTCGATCGTCCATAATATATCCGATTAGCGCCCGTTCATCGATATCGGCGAATCCAACTAGTCCCAATCTCGGACAAAGCCTCGTTTCGCGTTAATTGATCGCGTAATCTGCGAATACCTCCTCGCCAGTCTCGACGAAGGTGCGAAGCTTCCACGTTCCTCGCGTGTTCCAGCAATAAACGAATCTGAAACAGCGGTCTCCGAGTCAAAGATCGAGTCGTCCTTGTTATAATATGGCTTGCAACAACGTAATTAGGCTCAATCGAATCCCTGTTATCCGGGTTTCGAAATTGAACGCGATTCTGTGGTCACGCGACATCTCACGCGTTTCGTGGTTGACCGATCAAATAGACGTTGCGTTCACTGTTAGTTACGAAAGGATAAACCCGTACTGTTGGATAAATAAGGTGTAACTCCGTAGGTAATATGTTACGTAAATTACAGATATAGTATTTTAAATATTAGTTTGTCAAAGAGTACTTTTACGATTCGAATAAAATATTCTTTGGCTGTGGTAGAGCTTAAAAAAGCCCTAAACATTGATAATGATAGTATGTAGCTGTAGTTGTCAGATACAAAAAAGGATCTATGCAATTTCCTTGTAACTTCACTTGTTGAGGAATAATTGGCGACGAGTGAAATAATTAATCGATAAGTCCTGAAGTATTCAAGGTAGAAGAAAAGTGTATGCAACCTTTCTTGCNATTAATCGTACTTAACTCGTTAAATATTGAAGTTAAAAGATAAAGTCATAGAATATTTGTCCCAAGGACCCTGAATCATTACCCCAAGCTGTAGAATTATCATTTAAACATTATAAGCATCTTCAATCATTTCTCACTTATGTGTTTTATTAAATGATCAAATGGGCTACTGTTAAAACTCAGGAGTTATCGAATGGCGTTCGGGTAAAGTTAGCTATCCACCTCTTTGTTTCCAGTTGAGTAGTCGAACTCATTCGCACTGTGTGGAGTGTAATAATCGGCCTGGGCTCAGGACATTGAACGTCTTATTTAGTGTCGGTCGGAATTAACCGAATCCTATCCCGACGGGTTATGATCTTGATAGAACCCCTCTGAAACTTTTTGTCGTCACGGACATAACTTTCTAATTAAAAGTATTTTCGAGATTAACGAAACGAACGGTATATTACTGTTTTTTCCTGACTCTGTCAAAACATTTCTGGGGCGTTTCCAGGGGTACAGAAACCGCGATAAGCTATCTAGTATTAAGTATTATATATGAATAAACTACCATTTAGCCAACCGGATTGAAATTAAAAATTGATCACATACATAAATGATCATGAAATCCTCATTAAACAGTTTCCGAATTTTCATAAATGTGGCAATTGGAATATCTGGTTATAACAGAAATTTCGAGGATTTATTGATACAATAAAGGAAGATATTCATGAAAAGTAATTACATTTATCGTATCAATTGCCTTTTATAAAACAATCACGGTTTTTCAAGCTTCAATTTTGTAATTATCTATCGACATGCACGCGTGTTTCTTGACAAAGGAGCAGTATCAATATAATTAATATGGAATATTGTAGATCCGGAGAGTTAACAATAATCTCCTGTTCAATTTGTGACCCACGTAATGACGTATTAAAACTCATAATACTCCAATATGTTATCCGAAAATCATTAAATGTTAATTCAGACTCCGCCACACGATTACGTTATGTAAATAATTACTCCATTAAAACGGACACTGTTTCCAGCTCTACTAACGAGTAGGTCTCGTCGACGATTTTTCGTCGACAAATAAAAAAGTCGCAAAAACAATCGCGAGACATTATAACAATTTGTCAATAATTAAACGGTAATTATGCGGGCGGGAATCATTTCGGTCAATAACGAAGTGGAAATATTTACGGGCAAAAGCGTTTTGAATACGTGGCTGAAATCCTGTCTAGGTCAGCCACCGTGGTTTTCAAGAGACTCCTTGTTGGAGCCTCGAAGCGCGCCGTACCGCGCGCGTGATGCACTCGAAGAAGCAACTTTTCGAATCCGCAGAGCAACGTCCTACTTGAATGCGTGTGGTCCGTATAATTAAGGCTGCGAGATAACGAAGCTATCGTCGGGAACCATACCCTAACTCCGTCTAGTTTCATCGTCGTCTTTCAAGAAAATACTGAATCAAATATAAGTCTTGTGAATTGCAGGATTACCAAAACTGGTTTCGATTGATACAGAAAAATTTCTTGAGTAAAACTAATACAAAAATCGAAACAGGTTTCATTTTATCGTGTCTGCTGCGATTGCTGTAACAGGCAATGTACAGGCCTCTTATTCTGGATCAAGCATGAGTCCTGTGAATTGACGAATTATCAAACATAATTTGGATTGATTTAGGGAACTTTATTGAGTAGAAATAATTAAAAAATCCAAGCAGCTTTCGTTTTATCGCCTGCCATTATTATAGCCCCATCGTCTCTTACTTTGAATCAAACACAGATCTCGTATATTGATTTAGCAAAAATGGTTTTAATCTCTATCGGGAAATTCATTAAGTAGAAACAGTAAAAAAATTGAGGGAGCTTATATATCTTCGCCTCTATTATATCCACGTCGTTACTCTATGGCAAAGGCTGTTCGCACAAAGCATCGTATCTTCTTTGCATTGATGGATGCCGTTATATTAGGCCCGCGTTGAATTTCGTTAAAGCACAGAGAATGGTGTACATTGTACATCGAAGGCCTGGTCGTCCTTCAATATCGTTTCACGGGCGGCTCATACATATTTCGATCACTGAATGGAAGCGTTCCAGGATACGTGACTATTTTAACTCATGATAGGGCCAATCGTCCTCCGCGTAATTAGGGCAGCCAAACTCGTAAATCTCCGTCTTTTCCGCGTTTATTTCCTGTATGTACGGTTGCAGATATCGATATTCCAAGTCCTGCTCGTACGTGATCCATTTTTCTCGGGGCAGGTACTGTTTCAATACGTCCAACTGCAACGCTCGTATCAACCTGGAAATAGCTGGTTTAATTCTCGCAGGCTACTCGGGGATTTACGCATAGTTTCGCCTTGCAAATACCGCGAATCGAATATTCAGAAGCCACGTACGGTGGGAATTTCGTTCCCGCCCGAACCGTGTGTAATCCCACCTGAAATTTCTCGCGTCCAACACGTCTTTCGGCAATCGACGTAACGCCTCATGAACAACGGTCGGCTCGTAATCCAGCACATCATCCGTATATAGACCGTACCGTTTGTAAATGGCCAGCTCGAACCCGAGCTTCCTCATTCTATATTGCCAATTGCTTTGCCCGCCTCCCTTTTGACTTCCGTAACGCTTGGTTAAACTCGCGGCGGGCCTCAGTATTTTCAATATCCTCGACATCATTCACGATGTAATCCTAAAAGCGAGGAAACAATCGACTTTCGATCGAGTCGGACGATATCGACGTTCCTCCGAAGTTTCACGGTTATAAGTTGCCCGTTGATCTTCGATAAACTTCGAAAGAATCGTCGTTGACTTTTAATCGCGGCGCGAAAGAGGAAAGGACGGATTCGGTACGAATTGAACGAGAGGTGAAAGTTTTAAAGCGTTCTTTATGAAATTACCGGATAGACAATGCCCCGCGTGAAAACGCTTTGTTACTCCGGTACTAACGGCGGGCAAACACCAAGAACGGCTGGAGGAGCGCGGGCGACGCTCGTCAGGAAGAAAGATTAGACCCGTTGCTCGACGATACACTTTCGCCAAGTTCCCGGCACGATTACCCCCGCGGGAGCTTAACTCTGTTTAAAATTCAACTTCCCTGCGTGGCCCGTCCATTACGGTACGTAGACTCTTCCAATTTTTTTCCGAAAGAAATTGAATTCCACGGAGGACATCCCATGGTACGGAGCGACGACTTGTTTGTCGCGTTTAATGAATGAACCATGAAGACTGTGCTAACTCGTCTGAGAGACTGTAAATCCGATCGAGAACTTTAATAATTCTTTTGTAATGCGCGTCTCGAATGAAACTTTCAAATGGTTTAGGTGCAAGAAAGATTAGAAGTTTATGTACGTAGATGCGGGGTTAAAAAAATGAAGACGCATCTTGACGGGGTGTTTTAAAGAGGCGAACACCCGAGGCGCGGGAAGATGGTTGTTTGCCAGGATTCAAATGCCTGCATCCGGCACTATCTCACTCAGATTCCCACTGCCGTGTACAAAGTGTTAAACATTAAAATACGACGGAAAATGGAAAAGGAAATTATTCTTGTACAGTGTTCCACGGTGTCCGGACCGGAGAGACGTTCGTTCTGCCGTGCCGATTTATGCGAGAGATCAGGCCGAGACAAGCCGGCCGGGCGCGTGTACGTTTCCTCTGGGAATATCGAAACTCGCAGGAGACCGTGTATAGGAGTTAGAAGAGGATTTATGTCGGTGGCACGTTACCAACCGTGGCACTGGCTGACCACCCCTTTATCGTTCCCTCTGTCCAGCTTCCGCTCGTTTCACATACACCGCTGTACCCTTTCGATGGATCTCCTCGGTTTTCTCGAAACGTCAGACAAAAATTGATAATTCCTTCCTCGAATGCTTAAGCATTCTCATTCGGTTTGAACATACCTATTTCTCGCATAAGACTGCCATAAGTAATAGCTTCTGGGCGCCCTACGTTTTTTCTTTACGATTTATACACGTCAACGTGCACGCGTGCAATCTACGGCATGTCACAGGAGAGTTTCAAACGGAAGAGAACCCATTCGTCTCTCGCCGGGACGCGGACTCGTCCACGCGAGGATCCACGCGAATTTCTAGCCGACAAAGTGGCGGTGGCGGGAAAGTTTCCTGCTCGGGTTTACAATTCAGAATGCCGCGTCGCTTTGACGCGCGCGTGGAAAAGTTGGATTTTAGCTTCCGGGGCTTCCGCGGAGAGTCTGGGATGAAGGACGCTTCGGGGATGGATTTGTAGAGAATCTTCTTAAAGTATATATTGCGTTACATGGCTCGATCAGGAAATTAATTCAGAATTTTTTATGAGCTATTCAAAATTCAAGGAAGTTAGTAAGAGGTGAATACTTTTTATCAGTTTGATTAACTAATTAAAATACGTGTATTGAACCGACTCGTACACGAATGAAAGGATATAAACAATTTTTATATAATAATTTATATGAAAGATGAAAATTACTAAATAATATAATTAATCTTATATAACGTAAACTAGAATTTCGTCTGTGATTAGGCATTAAAAGATATAAAAGGTAATTCAATTAAATAATTAAACTAGCTAGTTTATTAAGTGAACTGAAGTACAAGAAGCAGAGTATAGTTCTTGAACCTTTTATTAACATACGAATTAATAATGACCGGTAACATGGTGGCTGCTTAATATTTCCAGAGGCTTTCGGTGTCCCGGAAGAGGATTTCGAGAGTTCCATCCTTCGAATGCTGGGCTCGTGCGAGCTACATTTCCTTGGAGAGAAACGAATCGTCGAAGGTCCAGCTGCGGTTCCAGTAAATCTCGAGCTTCGGGTTTTCGGTCGGTCACGTTTACGCAGCCAGCGTGATTCCGAGGTAAGTGGTCTTCTTCTTTTACCCATGAACGAATACGCCTCCAGGGATTCGTAATCGAGCGTGGACTGCGTAAAAGTAAATCCTCCCTTGATAAGTCTTAAGCCATCATTTACTGTGTATAAAAAATTCTGACAGATGTAGAAAACCTCAATTAAACAATTATAAGTCGTATATATCATATAGAAAGCATATGAAAACAGATCTTAGAATAAATGAATAATAGCAATAAAATTATTAATTACTAAAACTGAAACTTCCATCCAATTTGAAATGAACGGTCGTTAAATTTTAAACGACGTTGAAAGTAATTCAGAAGTTCTTCACTTTAAAAATATCACAAATTTTCATTTTTTCGTTCACAATCTTGTAGCGTTTCATTCGGTTTTACAATATGTTTTAAGACTTATGAATGAGGGTGTACTTGGGGTCGAGAGGTCGTCTTTTTACGAGCAGACTCGGCGTTTTTCGCCTCTCGAGTTTTTCGTCTCCGCGACGGAAGTCGCAGTAATTCCGTGGATACCGCGAGTGACTGGCCCTCTCGAAAAAAGACGCTGTGACTCGTCCTTCCTCGAGAAGTCACTTCGGAGTTATGATCGAACCATCCGACTACGAATAAAGCTCGGGTTATCCGTGAAGTATAATCTACGCGAGAGAAGGGATGAAGAGATATTTTCGATCCCACTTTTGTCGACCGTATCGATACTCCTCGTTATCGCTTTTGTCGAGGACCGCTGCGAATTTTTTCAGCGAAGATTCTCATAAAATTTGGTACGGTTTTACGATGGCTGCCAAATAAAGGCAGTAACGAGCGTTGACGTCGTAAACCGAAATTTCAATTTTCTCCTAGCTGCGCACAAATCAATTGAAATAAATATTAGGTAGGTTGTTATTAATCGACTCGATTTAACTCGAACCGTGCCACTCGAGGATACATCGGGACCGGTTAATTTGATTATATTGCAATTAACGAATACGTACATTGATACTCGTGTAGATATGCGGAACGAAATTTCTCACCAAATATGCAACGTGCGTTGGAAACATGATTAATTAAGGAACGCGCTCGTCGGCGGTCGTTACCTTAAATTCCGAACCGACGCGGGTAATTATCCAGCGTTGGTTCGCACGCAAATCGTTGCCTTCTGTACGATCATTAGTTATGATGTGCGTAACGTAAAACGTTAACAGGTTTGTGCGTTATCTTTCGTTTACGTTTAATTTAATCTGATAAAGTTACGGTTCTTTTGTTCGTTGCAAGAGACTCGTAGCAACCCAGCCATGTAATAACCGGGCAAACCACCCTTTCCTTCGCGAAGCAGCCACTCTTGGCGAAAACTTCCCGAGTTTTATCACGGAACACCGTACCTTCGTTAGAACGCCGCACTTTTTTACCTGTCTTCACCAGTTAACGCGTTAGAAATTAATTTTACTCGGTAATAGCCAATAATATACTTAATCAGAATAGTTGATATATGTACATATGCAGTTGTGTGCTTAAGAAATAGTTACATGAACTTATGCACATGATAATGCACATTCTTCAATTATATCCAAAGTCTGCAGTCTGAATATAAATTTTTTATTGATATTGATTTTTTATGATATTACGTCGGAGTATTTTCATTGCTCTGTGAATCCCAGCAGCATCTTTTGCACTATTTAATAATGTTTTCAATAATCCTCGTTCTTTTTAGGTTTCGGTTTTTATGAATGAATTTAATTCAGTAATAAGTATTAATAATATATTTAATTATGAAAGATGGACGTAATTATACATTTGATATAAGATTATTATTTAATATTATGGTTTCCCAACATCGAAGCTCAGAGACAGTGGGCCCACTTTCACTGCTCTGTGAACACCAATTCCAGTAGCTCCCTTCACGTTGTCTAACAGTTTTTTCATCACTCTCTGGCCCTCGTTCTCTTCAGGCTTGACTTTCAGCTTCTCCAAGATGAAATCTAGAATCTTTTTAACCGGTTGCCCGGGTAAACCGATTTCGTGATGTCCGTTCTTGATCGGGAACAAGTCCGAGAGATTCACCAACCGCTGATCGATGTGGCCCTTAAGATTCTTAGCGAGTTCCTCCACTTTGCCTTGGAAAGTATCATCGTCGACTTGTCGCTCGCGGGAGTGTTGATCCTCGCCGCGATCCCTGAAAAACAAAAGAAAGAGGCTGAACACCGCGCGCCAGTCGGATCTGGGCTAAGTTTGCCGTTCGGATTGAAAGCTTGCCTCGAGAATCCGGAATCGCGAGTGCCTCCTTTCTCCCGCCTCGCCGACCTCACCCATCTTCGATTCAATTTCCCCGTGGAAAGTTGCCCGTTTTCCACGAAATCGGCCATTCCTGGTCGTCCAACTATGCGAACTTTGTCGTCGGATACCGCCAGTTTATCCTCTGGAACTTGTCGGTCTCCCAACGTGGTTTCCTTGGTCCATTTCTTGCCGGGCAGTGAAAAAAGAGATTCGATACGTTCTTCTGTTGTTGCGATAGTTTTCCCGTGAGGGAGAAAGAAACGCGAGGTAATTAAACCGCGTCGTTGATAGAACTCACCTGTCCGAAGTTTTTCCGAAGTTCGTCGAGAGTCTTTTTATCGACGGCGCGGGACTCTCCCGGTGTAATTATTTGATTTCCATTTATACTCAACTGCGCCTCGCAGTTGAAGAGAAGACAGAAGCAATAAAACCCGAAGAGGAGAAATTGGCGTGTCGAACCCATCTTCGCGTTAGAAAAGTTATTTGGTACCGCTGAATCGATCCGCGCGCTTTTTATACGAGCAGTAGATATTATTGCGTCAATCGCGAAGCGTTCGATGCTAATTAACGTTTGCACAGTCTGCTGCTCTCATTGTGTGAAATCATTTGAAAGATCGTTTTGGAGGGAAGATAAGGAACCGGAATTTCAGTTCAAATTAAATACAGCTGGACCTGTCTGGCAAACTGACAGACACCTCGAGGACGCGTTCCCAGATGAGAGTCGTGTCGATTGTATCGCGTCGAAGATCGACCGGGATAGTTTCGAAGAATAGCATCGAAAATATTTTCGAGAATTTTCTCCTGTCGGCGACAGGATTTCCAGAAAATCGGGTACCAGCACCGGCGTACACCAGGACGGGAGGGGAAGGGGTGTAACTCGGGCAAGAGGGTCGAAACTTCCTCCAACTATCGTCGTTTTTCATACAACTTTTCTGCTTCTTTCGCGAACACTCGGTCATTCGTAACATTTTTGCGGGAAACTTTATCGCCCTGACGATTATTATAGCGCCCGGTCCCTTCGAAGATCGACCGGTGCGAGCGATAGGTCTTCGGGAGGGGAGAAAATAAATTCTTTTCAATCAACGCTTCCTTGTACGAATGCTATACTCTAAAGAAAAAATCCTTTGGTAAACCGAGTACAAACCCGTTCCGCTTCCACAGAACACGTCACGCGCGAACCGCGTGATCACCGGCTAATTGTGAACGAACCTTTAACACGCGGTGGTGCGCCGTGTTGCATCTCAATGCGGCGAACACCTTCCCTCGGTGCTCGTGAAAAGAACGTTGCACAAAGAAGCTTTCTAGCAGAAGTCTACGAAATAAGAACCCTCGAAATTCTCCTCGTCTCTCCGCGCGATTATCGACGAGAATTCTCTCTCTGCCAAAGACGTTTTCATTTACGCTCGACTATAGTAGCATTATTTTTTTCCACGAAACGTCTGATAATTAAACAGCATGTTTATCGTTTAATAGAATTTCGGAATATTCTAAGGACGACCGCTGGCCTAATTATAAGAAACCTGTTTCGCGCAAATGGAATCGTAATCGGAAGTTCCGAGCGCGCCCGACATTTCGGACAGCAATTATCGCGACCGGAAATGGAAACGGTAGCCGTGGCGTGACCGAATGAACCGTGCGAGCGGCAAATCGACGCCTAGTTCCAGTAAATTTGATTCGGTTCGCGCTTAGATTTATTAAGAAGCATCTGGGCGAGTCGCTTAACGACAAATTGGACTCTGAAATTACCCTCTTGTATGAATAATTCCGGCCCCGTTAATACGTTCGATTTTTGGAGTGGATGATTGAAACGTCGGATGTTCATTTCATGTACCATTTATTGTCAGTGATCGATACAGTAATTACGAGAAAAGGGGTATTGTGCATCTTTATTGTACGAATTTTAATATGCGTCGAGAATTACACGGATTCCTGCGCCTTTCTGTACTCGAACACGCTCCCGCGTTCGACGAATCCTCGAGCACTCTGTTGAACTGAAATTGCTTGTTCGCCGGGAATACCATAACCGCCACCTCCGGGAGTCTCCAAAAGAAACGTATCCTGTACAGAAAAGTATTAAAATCGATGGTACGCTCTATGAAACTTGAAGAAGCGGAGAAAAAGTTGGAAACGAGCAATCGTATTCCGAATATTTGTTCTCCCAGATAATAGCGTCACAAATTTTTTAAATAACGTACAGGTCACCGAGCCACAAATAACTCCATAACCCAGCGGTCGAGATAAAATCTTTTACGGGCCGGGCGTTGTAAAACTTGGATGGGTTCGTTTCTGTTTCGTCTATTCCGCCGTATCGGATTTTTACAACGACACGTAAATTTTTCATGCAATTCATAGTCGCGAATCCGTTTCTTACCCCGGGACAAACCGGCACCGCGGTCTTAGATCCGAGATTGATCTTCCTCCCATCGGCTCTGAGCAACGTGTTTCTTCCTTTTTCCCCTGGCTGACCTCCAGCTAATCCTGGCGGACTGTGGACTCTCCTTTCTGTCAGCACCGACAACATCATGTTTGCTCTACAAAACATAATAAATTTTATTTTCTGACCGATCGATCACTTGATAATAATAATTACCTGAAAGTAATCTCACGGACGACTCCATCGCCACCGGGATGAGCGCCCCGTCCCCCACTCCCAGGTCTCAGAGAAAATTTGTTAAGAATAACTGGATAACGAAGCTCCAGTATCTCCGGATCGGTGATTCTGGTGTTGGTCATGTGCGTGTGCACTCCCCCTCTACCGTTCCACGTCGGTCCCTTTTTAAACAATCGCAGATAAATTTGGAATTCTCGGTGGAAGTAGGAGGAACGAAGATATCGAGTTTCTTACTGCTCCGCTGCCGCCAGCGACAGTTTCGTAATAGCCCCATTCCTCAGTGCCGAATGTCACATTATTCATGCAGCCCTGCGAGGCCGCGCAAGCTCCGAAAGCCTGCAGAACTACGTCGACAACACGTTGAGACGTGAGGACGTTCCCACCGACCACGGCTGCCTCCTCCGAAGGGTCCAAGAGCGATCCCTTGGGAATAATTATTTTCACGGGTTTCAAACAACCCTGAGAACAGACAAAGTCGTCGTTAAATAAATTATTACTTAGTAACAATAGACGATTTTTTTAAAAAACGAATGTTACCTGGTTCAGGGGAATGTCTCGTCCAACTATGCTTCTCAAACAGTAAATCAACGCTGACAGAGTGACCGCGCGAGGTGCGTTGCAATTACCCCATACTTCGTACCCTGTGCCACTGAAATGTTCGCATTTCTTGAACTTCCGAAAATAGAATTTATTTTTATGAAAATGCAGATTTTATGCACAATTTTATTTCATTCATAAATATTTTATGCATAAAAATACGCAGTCTGGTTTTTATGTTTGAAACCCACGTGAAATCGCAAACCGCTTCGCCCTTCTCCACATTAACGTTCAAAAAGAATTTGATTTCACTTCCGTCGTCGAGATAATCCACAGCAGTCGCCACGGTGTTCCCAGTTTTCTCTAAAAGCTTTTCACCGACAGACTTCAACATATCACGGACAGCGACCTCGGCGTTGTGTTGAATGTGGCCCATGTAAGCTTGCACCACGTCGAGACCATAAATATCAATCAATTCATTGACCAATAATGAACCCTGCAATTACAATTTCTTAACAATTTTGAAGGAGAGAGGGGAATCATGATAGTTACTTTATGATTGGCTGCGATCTGAGCTTTGAGATCGCTCAAGTTTTCTGACAAATTTCTGGTTCCGGAACTTCCTGGAATCTTCCCTGGTGCCATCAACTCTTCCGTCAATTCTTTCTCCCTGAACACGCCTTTGTGCACCAATAAAAAGCTCTTGAAAGCTGCACCTTCCTATGACAAAATTCTTCGTTAATCAGAATAAAAGAAAAACTGGAATTATTTAAATTGTAAAATTTTCATACTTGACTCAACGAGGTCGAATGTGGAGGCATGGAACCAGGCGTGATACCTCCAATATCAGCATGATGCCCTCTGCTTGCCACGAAGAACACCGGTTTTTCCACGTCTCTATTAAAAAAGAAAGAACAACGTGAAAAAAAAGACAAATCAATCGTATTCCGAATATCGAGAATAAATTACTTGTAGAATACTGGAGTGATGACAGTAAAGTCTGGAAGATGCGATCCTCCGGCAGAGGGATGATTCGCGAGAATCACATCCCCTCTTGAGAATTCACCATTGAAAACCTTCATTTGATACTGAACAGTTTCTTGCATAGCGCCCAGATGCACGGGTATATGCGGGGCGTTGGAAACGAGGCCACCGTCAGGACCGAAAACCGCGCAGGAGAAATCCAGACGCTCCTTGATGTTCGTAGAAATCGACGTTCGTTGGAGGATCCTTAAAAATTTATTGAAATAGATGCTCTGTTTGATGGATCGAACTCGCGTTAACTACAGATCTACCTGCCCATTTGTTCGGCGATGCTCATGAAACGATGAGAGAAGATACTCAGCTGGATAGTGTCCAACTCGGTGGTGACCTCGACTCTTGGTCCTTGACCGATCATTATTTTCACATCGCCTTCAGACGTTATCGACGCGGTGCAATCGGGTTCGACCAGAAGGGTGCTCAAACTGTCCATGATAATCGCCGGGCCGTAAATCACGTGGCCAGGTGACAGTGAATGCAACTGATATACTTTCGTCTCGAGATATCCATTCTCAAAGTATACCATAGTGGTCTAAAAGTTAGGTATAATATATATTGACATGTAGTTGTCCACACAACGTTATCAACAGCTTGAGCAATCATAAGGCTCACTATGGTAGAAAATAATATTTTTCATTTAATTAAGAGAACCACGTGGATTAAATTTCCCTCTGATTTACCTTCTCTAATTTTGGTGGCTCGTTGGATTGAGGCAAAATTGAGTCTCCCTCGATGTCCGTTTTCCCTTCGCCCCTCACTCTGATATCGTTCACAAGGACTTTGCGGTTGGGCATAGTGAATCCGAACTCTGTCTGATATCTTAATCAAAATTCGTATTCCCTTTCATTTCCTTATTAAAGTGCATCAAAATAATTGCAATCTTTAATGCAATTACTATTTATAAACCGCAATTATTTATGTAGCTAATTGAGATTCACCTTTCCAAGAATGTAGCGAGAAAATCTCCGTGCTTTGTGCTGTTGGTTTGAGTATGTGACTTAGGAGTGCACATCAGAGCACAGTCTGTCCCTTGGTAACGCAAGTGTAAAAAGGGTTCGGTGATTATATGAGAATCCGGGAATCCTTGCGCGGCTAATTTACCACGAACTCTCTTCGTCAGGACGTCCAGTCGTTCATCCAAACGAGCAAACGACTCTGAATAAAAAAAGTTAATTGGGTCGATTTATTTTTAGAAAGCAATTGATATCACAGAAATATTTTATATAAAAGTCAGCAGACTATTTATTATATAAAGTAGGGGGTCGTTTATTATTTTAGAATATATATGTATACATACCCTGTTCATAAACTTCAGCGCTGGGTTCCTGGGCTTCTTCCACAACGTCAGCCAAAGCCATACCATAGGCCGAAAGAATCCCAGCGTATTTGTGAACGAAAACAGTTCGCATTCCCAAGGAACGCGCAATGGCACACGCGTGTTGCCCTCCTGCGCCCCCGAAACACGCTAAAACGTGACGCGACGTATCGTAACCCTTTCCCTATCCGAGAAACGTAATTAAAAAAATAGCTTCAGATAGTATTTTACAATTTTCTCATATTCTCACCTGCGTCAGGGCTCGTATAGGTCGGCACATAGTTTCATTCGCGACTCTGACGAAACCCATCGCCACTTCTTCGACGCTCATGTCTCCTCCATGCCCTTCTTTTGCTAAGAAATCATTTATCTACAAGACGAGAGGTAAATCGTTTATGTAATGCAAATTTGGTTGTCTTTGGGTAAAATCTGAAACGATTGGTACTTCGCTCGTGAGCTTATGGAAAGCTTCCATTGTTCGAGACTTGTCTAGGGGTTCGTTCTCGTTCGGACCAAAGATTTTCGGGAAATATTCTGGTAATAACCGACCTAATGCCAAATTCGCGTCGGTGACAGCCAGTGGTCCATTCTTCTTGTAACACGCCGGCCCCGGATGGGCTCCGGCGCTCTCAGGCCCGACCTCGAAGAGACCTGACCTGAAGAAAAGCATTGATCCACCTCCTGCCGCAACCGTGTTCACGTCCAACTTCAACCCAAGTTCATTTATATCTCATAATTTAATTTACTATTAAATCATAATTAGGTACTCGTAACTCTGCATATTGGAGTGAATTTTGAAATTATAATCGATATGCTGCTTGAAAAATATTCATTTATATATTATATGTATATTTCCTATGAAAAATAACTTGAAATCGTAGCAATTTTTTCAAATATTAATTTACTGATTCAGTGATAAATCTTTTATTATATTTATATAAAAAATATGCAAGAGGAAAATACCTGTGGAGCTTGAATCGTTACACCAGCGGTTGTGCTTTCATAAACGTGCTCGTAGCTGCCAGCGTAACGACTGACATCAGTCGACGTGCCACCCATATCGAAACCAATCACCGGGAGGTCGGTTTCTTTGCTATAAGTTGTCATTGCGTAGCCTACAACTCCGCCTGCGGGACCGGAAAGAATAGCTCGAGATCCGGTGAATCTACAAAACATTAAAAAGCCATTTAATATAATTAATAATAATCTAAAGAAAGGTCAATCGTATTGCATTAATTTAATGAGAACTCACGAATTCATCGCAGTCAATCCTCCATCGCTTTGCATAAACAATACGTTCACACCTTTTAAATTATCTTTGAAACCGGATACGAATCCCTATAAATGGCTTCCAATAATTTCTGTTGAAAATTAATTAGACAAATTTACGTTACCTGTAAATATTGTTTAATATGCGGCGTCAAATATGCATCGGCGCAAGCGGTAAATCCTCGGGGAACTATCCTCGCCATTGGCATGATTTCATGCGATAACGACACTTGCAGAAAACCTGCAAGCTTCGCTAACTCCCCTACTCTTCGTTCTTGTTCAGCAAACCTAAATTAAATGAAGAAAAAATTAATATTATTAAAAATCATATAATAATATGATTTTTTATAAACTGACATGTAACTGTGGGCGAGAACCACTGCTAAACTTTCGATTCCTGATTCTTTTAATTCTTCTAGATCCTTCTTTAATTTAACTTCGTCAAGTTCTTCGATGACGAAGAGATCTTCGCCAGTGGATCCTTTTACTCTTCTCCATTTGCTGCTGTCCAAGAGACATTTACCGGGCAGTGCGGGTATCGCTCTGCATTTCACTTCCACTACTCTTTTATATAATACTTCTGGAGTGGCTACTTGCTGCAAAAGAATCACATTTTCTATTCAAATAAGAAATAATAATATATTATATAGCATAATATTTATTCAAACATTTAATATTTATTAAGCACAAACCAGGTCGAATATATTCGGTCGAGCTTGATTTCCAATATAGAGAAGATCCTTGAACCCTTCGTTTATCAGTAGGGCCATTTTCGCACCTTTTCTTTCCAAAAGAGCGTTTGTGGCAACCGTAGTACCCATTCTTATCCATGATATCGAGGAACCATCTATTTCTCCATCAATTTTCTTCCCAGTTTCCTGAAATTTTCATTCATTTATGCAAAGTAAAGTCTGTAGAATATTCATTTAATAAGGATTTTTCTTAAATTCATTAAATACCGTAATATGTATTTTGTCATTAATATTTTATCATTTTGTGATATATTCTTTTTTATGTTTTTCCATATTTTGCTATAAATGCATAAAATCCGTATTACGCAATTTATTACACTAAATCGTAGATTCTATATATTTATAAGAAAGTTAGTTTGAAAAATATACAGAAACATTATATGAAATATCAAAAACTCTACATATTTATTTATGTAGTTTTTTAAGAATGACTCTTTAAATACTGTAAGACTTCGGCATAGAAATCAGTAATCACGAGATTTCGAATTACAGTACCTGTTCAAGGATCCTGCGGATCCCTTCGCGCGGCGCGTCCTCGTAATTCGCAGGATCCACAGACAACAGTTTCATCACTCGAATTCTCCCGCCTGGGCATTTAGCGTAGACGTCGGTGAAGGTACCACCGCGGTCAATAGCGAACTCGAACTTTTGCCGAGCCATATTCCCGTGCGAACAGGTGAACAAAACCTCGACGAATGTGGGTCCGGGTCGTAGAAATTTCGGTCGGAAGAGACTGGATCGCGATAACGCGAGATAAGATCTGACCGCAACGTCTCTGTACATAAAGAGAGCAAACAAGCTGTCGCGAATGATTGTACACGATCTGGTGCTGAAAGAAAGGACGCTCACTTGGGTGATTTCCTCTTCGTTGTTTTTCGTTTATCGAATCTTGATATAAGCAGTATCGATGACGACTAGCGGTCTTCCTGCGTTGGTATGATCAACCAAACAAGTATCGAAACGTCACAATACTGTCCACGTGGGTGGAGCGATGTAGTGGTTTTTGTTCATAGTGTTTTTCCGTCGCCTATCCGAGATAACGAACGGGTTACGTAACTGCAGAATTTTCATGCAGCGAAGCCTGTCAGTCGATTGGGTCGATGATATCATCCTCGATCGGAATTATCATTCAATTATCGTTGCCCTTCGACGAGTTAGGATAATGGTACTTAGTCGTTTTAAGGAACGCTCATTTTATTGATCGTTTATTTGCCGCGCAAAATGTGACTCTTCATTACTTGCATTTTCTATTGATACTACGCATGGGTCCGAGGGTCGAGGGTCACTGTACTCCGACGCTGGAGACTGCGCACCGGCCATCTCGTCCCATCTATTAAAGACATACAGGGTGGGCGTGAAATAAGCTAGAGCCAGGGAACAAAGTCCACTCGGCTGGCATTGGTATACTTTTTCTTTCTTAACAAGGGACAATTTATTAAACTATAATGTCGCGCGGCGTTTCTTTTTTACACGCGTTATTTTACAAGAGTCGCTGTCTCTCAATCGCAATCCCTGTCCCTCCCTCGCCTTAGGAACTAGCTTATTTAATAAGTCTCTTAATCTCTAGAAATTCTATGTAACAGTTGAACACGCCTACGCGGCGGAAACAATTAATTGGAATTTTAGAACGCAAATTCTTTCACCCTCGCTACTTCGGGTCACCGAACAATGAAATGAAACTGTTAGAAAAATATCATGTGTTGTAAATGCAATTGATCGCCCGGCCTGACTCCGCGACCGAACGGTTCTAGCATTTGCGCGAACGACATTAAATTAGCCTACGCTAACTCGTTAATAAATAAAAATTATACAAAATCGAGATTTGTTTTTACTCTCGCAACTTCACGGCTTTCATAGTCGAGCTTTCCCCTGGTGGATCTTGTCGTAAATCTCTTCCGTTAGTTTCACGTACACACTGGAATCCTGGTCCAGGAAGTAAATTGGATCAGTGATCTATGAAAGAAAATGATAAAATCAACAAGTGAAATATACCGAATGAAGTGATTGAGAAATTACCTTTTTGATGTCGAATCCGTCTAGCTGGAGATCCTTTTTCTTTAATTTGAACGTACCTGATGAGAAAGAAAATTTAAATCGTTCGTTCACATCGAATAAACGCAATTTTTAGGTACTTGCCAGTCATTGGTAATTCTGATAGGATTCGAACGAAAAGTGGTCTGGCGTACATTGGCAACGACTTCTTCAAGCCCTCCGATAATTCTTTGATATTCACGCTATTGTCTGGATCGTAAATTGCTGCCATGCCAGCTTTACCTTCAGTCCCGGGCACCTGATAATTATTCATCAGTTATTTTTATACTCATCGCATAATTTTTTATCGTCAATTACCCCAACTCCGTAAACAGCCGCAGCCTTCAAACTAATCACGTTGCTAATGACAGCCTCGACTTCGGAAGTAGCCACATTTTCACCGTGCCACCTATAATAATAATTATTAACATTAATGAAACGTATGATGATTTAAAAACAGATATACACGTACCTAAACGTGTCGCCGGTTCTGTCTTTGAAGTAAAAGTATCCAAGCTCGTCCATGACCAGAATATCACCTGCGGCAAAAATGTAATTTAATCATTTAAATATTTCGAACGATTATTTTTTTTTTTTTTTTACTAACCGGTATTGAAAAATTGATCCCCCTGTTTGAACACGTTGCGGAGAATCTTCTGGTTCGACGCTTTCTTGTCCGTGTAATATCCCAAGAAAGTGTTCATCACTCGTTTCGGATTAATTTTCCCTACGAAGATACCTGGTTCACCTGAAGATACCAAGAAAATAGTTATCGAACGAAATTAATTATTCTCTGAGATCCCACGAGATCCGAAATTACTGACCGGGTATGCAACGAATGCACAAGCCATCGGGTCCCCTTATTGGTTCCCCGGTCTCCTCACATACTCTTATCAAGCCAACGGGATACAAAGACCCGGCGTACAGTGGGACGAAACCAACCGCGCCGATCTTGTTATCAATATTCACTGAAAACAGAAAAATAATTTTCGACTGTTCAAGATAATGAAAAGATCAAATAAATTACCGAGGTTCGAATTGCCTTCAGTGGCTCCGTAGAACTCGCCAATTTGCTTCACACCGAATCGTTCTACGAACGGCTTCCAGATCTGCGGTCTGAGGCCGTTTCCAAACATCAGTCGAACCTTGTGCGTGGTATCACAAGCAGCGGGTGGAGCGGTCAACAGATACCGGCAGATCTCTCCGATGTATTGAGCCACCTGCGATCAAAATATTTTCTTATTCCCGTATCTGCGTGACAACAAATAAAGGCAAACGACAAAGTAAAGTCTACTGATAAGGCTTTTATCGATACTCGTTCAAGAGCGAATTGTGAGGTGTGAATAATCTTACAGTGCATTCGTAATGGATGCAATCCGTCCAGAAGTTGGACGCGCTGAATTTTCTTCGCAGCACGACAGGGATTCCTTTGAGTAACGCCTGACCCACTCCGATTACACCACCGGCCGTGTGATAAAGTGGCAAGGCATTGTAAATGCGATCCGTCGGCTTCAAGTCCAACATAGAATTCACGCCGCATGACATAAGCATGAACCTAGAAACGTATTTGACGTACGAATTACGAAATTTCGCAAGCCAGTGTTCGCAGCTCTGTCCTTCGTCCAGGACGGATTAACACGGACTTCTCTCTCTTCTTCAATGTAAAATATTCGTCAGATGTTCAGGAAAAACTGATACCTGAGATTGTCGATAACAGCAGGCTTCGGCAGCCCTGTGGTACCCGAAGTGTAAATGCAGATCACTTTATCTGAAGGCCATCCGATGTCCAGTTCTAACAAGGGATCAGACCGTGTTTTCTCAATTTCGCAGTTAAAATGGAGTGCTCCTTCCAAGCACGGGACATCGTGCGATTCGGACCATTGGTACAGATACACGTCATACAGTTTTACCCGGATCTCATTAATCGCTGAACAGGGAATAAAAATACAATTTTTTTTATCTCATTAAATTGTTCCATTGAGTATCAGACAAAGAAGGCCTCACCGTCTTTGAAGTTCGATCCGAAGATCACGGCTTTGCAATCACTTGCTTTGATGCTGTGCAACAGAACGTCTCGGCGGAGGTTGGTGTTGATGAGAGTGCCAATCATCCCGTACTTCAATAGTCCCAGCCAGATTGCCACGTATTCGGGTCGATTTTCCAGGATCAGACCGACGCTCTTCGACCGGGATATAGGCGTGCCCCGGAAGTACCATCCCACGCGATTGCTGTATTCCTCCAACTGTGTGACAAACCGCTTCTCGTCATCGCGCTCCTTGTCCAATTAATTTCCAGCTTACCTCCCGGTAAGTCCATTCCTTGTCCTCGAAGACGAAAGCGATCTTCTCGGGGTTAGCCGCGGCTTGCCTGCTGAACACCTTGGCCACCGTCATTCTCTTCCGTTCCCACCACCATAACAAAACACTCACTCGGACGAACCTATACGCTCCCCTAACGTAAAAGAAAAATTCTGTAGGCCGACTTTAAATAAACTTTTTTATCAGAGCAAACAAGTAGATTACGAATTTAATGAGTTACGTGCAGAGAATGTGATAATTCATTACGTGCACGCGTAAATGCAGATTATTATAAAAGAAAATTGAATACAGATTGAATATTTTTTAATCGAGATAACATGAGCTGTACTCTGTATAAAAATCCGTAGGCTATTTATAAGTTAATCGTGGGTAATGGTTTTCCATTCGAACGGAGGATGCTGCTCCTGCGTAGTAGATAAGAAATGGGTCACACGGAAAGGGATTAAATAAAATGATTAGAAACGAATTAGGATAACCCCGACAATGAATACACGCTTTCTGGCTCGGTGATGTGCACGTATCTCTACCGTTGTCGCCTGTCTCTATCGCGTCTCCCCATCCCGACGTCGCCTCCTTTTCTCTCCGCCACCAATTGAGTAATTTCGCGGGTCGACACGCGCGTGACATATGTCCACACGATCGTGATCTTTCCGCAGCGTTCCTCCCGACGCTTCCCCCAATCGCTTTTACGAGCCGAGCCATGGCCAATCGAACCGTCAAATTAGGACGTTTTTCATTTTCTCGATAAACCCGGAAATTTATCGCGATAGTAATAAAGTAAGACGGTTCGTTTAAATATTATTCGATCGGTCACGTCGTGAAAAAAATATACAATAACCGCGGATTGAGTCTCTCTGTTCGATCGTCTCCGTGGAGAACATACGATACCAGCGGTCGACCCCTTCCAACCGCTTCCACGGTGATTAAATTAAGTAAAATAAAATAACTAAGCTGCTGTTCAAGTGTACGAGGCTGAAACCCACGGTTTGTGGTTTCCGTTGTCATGCGTTAATACTTGTTGCTCCGGCTCGCAGATAAAGAAGCGGCTAAAGTTCTCCGCGACATTGCTGTTTGACCCGTTCGTTCGCATCAATTCCGTGAAGTTTTGTCGGATAACAAAGGTAGCAGATTTTATCTCCAGTGATTCAGCAGGGAGAAACCGAGCATTAATACGCAAATCCGATTTAATCAGTTCAGACTATGAACTGTGGAGTTCATTCAGTGCATTTCTCCGATTTATTAGCTGATTTAATGGCAATGACTAAGCTGCTTTGATTTTAAGCGTGTGATTTTTACAATATTTTATTCGTTGCTAGATGGAGATTTTAGGTCGCTACTTTTTGATTCGAGAGAAAATTGTCGTCTCGTAGGAAACTGCACCGGCTACGGGGCTGCACCGGCACAGGGCAAATGAGACGACTTGCTATTCGAGTAGCGATAGACCAGCGCTTAATGGAATATAAACGCTAGTATCCAGCACTCGTTTTCGCGGGCAAGATCGTGACCCGTCTCTCCCTCGGCTACGTTACCTTTCCTTCCTCCTCTTATTTGTCTTTTACCCGAGGGGAAGTTTTGCAAATGATGTTTGCACGATTATGCCCGCGTTCAACACACGCGAATTTAAACGTCGCGTCACGTATCCATTTGCAATTACGCAAACACACCTGTTGCGATTCGTTTCCTTACTTGCATCTCTCTCCGTTATACGAGAAACGTCATCCTCCGGGATTCGAACCCGTGAACTACCGGCTACCTGCGAATCGCTTCTAATCGCTGCGCCAAAGTTTCGTTAATGCAATTCGTAATCATTCAGCTTGATTTTCCTAACAAGATAAGCAGTTCTAAAACAATTAGCTAATTGTTGCATACAGTTTTGAACAATTGATAACAGAGTCCGAAAAAAATTATTAATACTACAGAAAGAAACGTAGGAATTATAAATTTTCTACTAATCTTTATTGCAAATATCTTCTCTAAGATTTGACTGTACGCTTGTCTCTATTCAAAAGTTTATCTCAGAGTCTCTATTTGAACGAAGTGTTATCGATCAACATTTCGCTGAAATTGTATTAACAGGTAGTTAATATGTCCTACTGGAACTTGTTGAACAATCGACGAATCGTTGGAAACCGGTATCTCGTTTCCAGGTATGTATCGATAAAATGTGTTTCACGTCTTGAGAGCTGTATAAAAATGTACTCGTATTGCATTGGTTCTTTGATCTTAACCGTGACTCAAACCTTCTTTTCGTTCTTCTATTTTATATTTTTAAGCTTTTTGCAGACTCGTTACAATCGGTTTTGGAAAGTGTTTCTCATAATTTATAAAAGTAATATTGTTTGTGCCGCTGTGAGAATGATTTAGCAAGAGATGTGAGAAACAGTTGTTGAACATCGGTCAGGAGAATTAGGCTAATAAGGGCAGCCCTTAAAGCCAGACCTAACCGGTTGTTTTCGAGCCCCTTTTGCACGATCACTGCTCCGGGTGATCGCCTGCAAAACAATGTTATTCAGGCGGCTGTTTAAATTCCATGCGCTCCATATTGGCCCTACAATAGTCGTTCACGGGCGGCACAATGCGCGGGATGCATCCGCCGAGCGCACACGCGCGTGCAACGAGGACATCGGCACGCATACTCTGCTCTTGAGTCGTCGCGTCTCGGTGAATCAACGATCGCGATGAAAATCAGTTCCTAACGGCCGTGTGCCTCTTTCGTTTTTCATTTTCCGTTTAATCGATTTCCTCTCGAAGGTCTCGCGATCCTCGTTGCGATTAATATTTTCTTTCACCACCGATCAGATATAACATAGCATGTTTATTAATTAGTGTGCTGGAATTAGAATCTGAATTTTTTATTATAAATGCAAACAGGTTGAATGAGCATACTTCTGTTCATTTTCAAAAGAATCTAACATGCACAGTAAGGAATTTATGGCAATGTTAATTAGTCTAATAATAGGAACGTTGATAAGCAGGCTATTTAAATTTTTTTAATACTATGTTTAGTCAATTTTAATAAAGGTGCAACGAAGAGATTAACGTGTTTACGTGTAGGTCTGTTCCAGCCTTCGATTAGTAATTAGCCTGAGCAATTAAAATATGTATAATGTCTTTAACTGACAAGTACGAAAATAAATTTACGTCAGTACTATTTAATTTGACAAATGAATCATTGATAAGCAAGCTATTTAGATATTTTTAAAGCTATGTTTATTAGACTTTGAAAAATGAGCAATAAAAAGATTAACGCGTTGGCCTCTCGTTCTACTTTCGATTATTAGCGTTTCGCAATTAAAATCTCAGTTCCTTATTAAAAATGCAAATTGAATAAACAGACTTTGCTTGACGTTCGAATGAAACCGACATGTAGTATATCATATAGATAAAAATGAATTTATTTTGTTTGATAAACAGACTATTTAGATATTTTCAAAGCTGCATTTATTAAATTTTAAAAAATGGGCAACGAAGAGATGAACGCGATCACGCGTTGGCGTGTGGGTCTGTTCGGACCTTTGATCGCGTTCAATAGTATCGTGAAATTTCTTAAGTGATCTAATTGCAAAATTGTAAAGCATGAGTTAGAAGGAGAAACTCGTGTGGAACACTTTGCGCAGCAGCCTCGCTCCGAATATTAGTCCCGAACCTGTTGCTCTATTCAGGCTCGATTCTCCGATGAATGACAACGACCAAAGAAGTTTGTCTAGGAATTGTCTGCTCTATTCATATAACGAAGATTATGCACATTTTGTTTACATATAATATATCGTCAGTCGTCGGCGCGTGCTTCCCACGTTAGAAGATCGCGCGGGCTCCGGTTATCAACGCGAGCAAGAAACGTCAAACCGGGATTATCCTCAGCATATTTGTTAACAATCATTGTTGGTTTTCAAATCGACATACGGGGCACGTAATCGCCGGCCGGTTTGATCAATCGCGGCCGTGAAACGATCAAAACAATAAGCAAGAAGACGGAAAAATATTTACGCGATTATTGGTCAATTTTAATTGATCGAATCGAACGGGGAATAAATTCGGATACTCACAGCAAGTCTCTATGTAAGGTTTTGCAGATCAAGTAAATTAGTCGTCTCCGCGGTAGCAGATAAGCGCTGATGATCCCGACGAAAACGGCGATCGCGATCTCGTGCACTTCCATGATTCCGAGATAATCTGAATCGATCCAAAAAAAAGAAACCAAAAACGTTCTGAAGAACTGCGAGGCTCCGTGGCCCGATTACGCGAGCGAATGCTCGATGCCGCAATCGAACGTCGACTGAATAATCGTCGTCTACCTACCGTCTCCTTCTACCCAGCAAAATGGCTCGATTCCCCTCTGACGAACCTCCGCAGGGGAAATCAGGGGAAATCATGCCGCCCCCACTATCACTGTTAGGTTGATTATCACGTGACCGTGAGTCAGTCACATGGTTCCTGTCTGTGCTTATCCTTTCTTACTATCAGTTTTCAGCATCGCGCACACCGCGCATACCACGTGATGATTAAGCTAGGGGAGATCGTGCACTACACCGCGTTTCGTTATGGATCTTTCACATTACCGTAACGTAACTGTTACATCGTAAACATAATCAAAATCTTACGTGATGAGGGGACTCGACAAATGTCTCCGCCGTAGGAAAGAGCCCCTCTTTTCTTACGATACGATACGGTTACGTTACGGTGATGTGAATGGACCCTTAAGCGTCATTGATAGTCAGTGGCGTAGAACGATGGTAGGAGGCTCGCGTCTCGCCAAACAGCTTTTGTTAATCGTGAAGCAATGCGGTTATAAAATTTTCCTCCACCAACTATAAAACAATTAATTTGGTCGTGGCAAATGTATTCCCGCAGGCCCCCGTTCAATATTCCAATCGATTAATGAAATCAGATGGGACATCGGATGTTTGTTAAATTCGTCGGCTTGTTTATAAAGAAAAATTATGATACGCGGCATTATTTTCACGGAAGCCGTATTTCCGTGTAGGTGTTGTGAGTTGATAAAAAAACAGACTCATTGAGAAAAAGTTAAATTCCGTGGAATTGTTCGAGGGCGGGATCGATTTCCCCAGATTAAAAATAACAGGATATGTATTTATACAAACTTATAATAATAATAATAATAATAATAATAGTAATATTAATAATAATAATAATACACGTATCGCATATATATATATATATATATATATCTATGTAATAATCCATGAAAGACAGGTACAAATATACAATACGAATTCACTGAGGAAATGCGCGAGCTGTGTTTCAGTCTGCGTGCGGCCTCGGTCACGAATATTTCACGACGATGGATACTGAAAAAATAAAATCCAATGATACCGTGTGTACGCGTTCTCGTCCGTGAATGATAATAATCAAGCGAAAGTACACGCGTGCAGCAGTGAATTAGCTAGGAAGTGTAATAATGCGAAGAATTGTGGGAACGATGTTTATAAATTTCGCAACGATTATGATAAGAACCTGTACGTAATCGTTAGAACGTTAAAAAAAAGAGCGAAAGGGGTGAAGACGTGCGCGCGAGATTAGAGGAAGTCGAAAACGAATACCTGGGATCGAACGATCGAAGCTCGCTACACCGTGTTCGTTATCTGAGAACCAGGTAAAGCACCATGATGTCCAGAACTGAAAACGATACGCGTCTGACTACGATTTCTCGTTGTTTTTCTTCTTAAGAGGAAAAGATAAAAGAATATGGTGCTGCGTGCGATGAACGCATATGAATAGTAGTCCGAAGTGCTAAACTTAGAATTGAATACATTGACCACTAGATAGATTCATTGAAATTATTCTTGGCAACGGACGAATGATTGAACGCTCCCGTGTCGCACGAAGAGGTGCATTAAAAGAAGACAGCATGCGGTATTCATGCACTTCCTAATGACGATTTGCATACCAATGATGCAAACGACGACCGTGACAGTGATCGCGACGAGTATGATCCTGGTCTTGAAATTTTGTAACCAGGCTTTCTGCTGAGCTTTCTTCGCCGTCGCCCTGAACTCGTTCCCAGTCACGTTCAAACGATCACTGGCTTCCTGAAGATCCTCCAGTCTTTCACCACGCTCCATCACCTTCTGCACGTTCTCCCGCATCACCTCGGTCACTTCTTGAATTTGCAATCTGACGCTGAATAAAAACGAAATATAAGTTTTAGCGCTACATTCATTAAACATTTCTAAACGAGTGTTCGTTTATGTTTTTTAGAACAATTTTCCGATTCATGAGATTGTATAAAAGTGTAGTACAAAAACAAAATGAATTCTAGTTATGCAAACAGAAGATGTTCTTACTTGCTCATCTTCCCATCACCTTGCGTCTCCCCCGCTGACGTGCTCGGTCGACTGAAACACGAGAAATACTCATGAAAATTTTATCTAAACGATTCAACCGACCACAAAGATAGTATTTAATTAATTGAACTCACTTAAAGAGCATATTTTCATCCTGATCGCTGTCATGCTCGAGCAACAGCTCCTGAAACGAGAGAGAAATTAAATTTGCCGCCGCGTCACTCCCACCTCGTGCGATTATCGATGCCAACACGTCAGGGACTGTGTACCTTTTCGTCGTTCGCAGCACTTCTAATGTCCTCACGGGACAAATCCCATTTGCCGCTCGACGACATGTCAACCGGCTGTTTGATCGCGTTTTATCAAATCGATCGGACTGCGTCGGACTTTCTAATCTACGGCGCGCCCCGGACTCGACACGGGACGTGTAGCCATCTTGCTCGCTGGTCGGATACAAACTGGTTCTATCGAGGATTGGATTTCCCTCGAGGCAGATGGCGTTACGTCTAATAGAACGGGGTTTACTCGGGGGTGGAAGATTCTTAATATTTATCAAAATACAAATACACGATTTGCTGATAAGCAATCTTCCGATTGATAAACGATCTTTTTCTTGAAATCGCTTTTTTAAGTCGAAATTTTATAATGTATAAGGTGTGTCTTCTTGAGATGGGTCAAGGGTTGAAGTTGAAATAAATACAATTTGATTAGACATATTGCTTTTATTTCGACATAAACACCTAAGATCTAAGTTCTACCACAGAGAACAGATATTCTATAGATAACAAAATATGTACATTGATTGTCAAATTGTGTGAACGCACAGGTGCAATTCAAATCATTTTTTAAACAGTCTTGAACTTGCCACAAGTGTAAAAGATTAAGTTAAATATAAGTAAAAGAGGAGGATAATAATTATGGGTGGGATCAAGCACCTCGAACTTTGATTGTATTCAAACTCTCGAGGTATAGTCGAACCTAGTTTCGAATCTTGAATATCGTTCCAGAAATTATACGATCTTCCTATTGATTTAAAATCAATTATTTTATCCTTTAATGCTTAACTTAATCGATATATACAATTATGATTCCATAATCTATCGGATTTTCGTAAGGACACGTGTCATCATCAGTCATCAATGACAGCCCCTCTATGGCCATTTCTGTGGCCTTCAGAAAGAGTATTTTCAAAAACAGGAAATATGGATAAAAAAAAGTAGACCGAAACCAAGTATAGTAAATGGAATATTATTCTTAAATAGTTATGAATGTAATAAGTGAAATTAAAATCGACTATGCAAATCTGATTTCTAAAATTCGGGTGCTACTTGTGAAAGATTCCTTTCAACATCGAAGTACTTATAAATATCCATTTAAAACTTATAAGTATTCATTCCAAGATTTGGTATCATTTTATATAAAATGACTAATTTTCAAATATGATCACTGAAACGTTATTACCTTCGAGTACTAAATAGAAACCGACGAAATGAAACTCGGTTATTGAAATTGACTCATATTCATGAGTACATATTAAAGTCAATCCCATCCCTAATAATAATTAAATCCCCGCACGGAGTTTCTCGCGTAGGATTTTTTTACACAGTACAAAAGATGGGTGGGTGGAGATTATAAAAATAGACCAGCCTTTCTAGGTACCCGTAAACTCTGAGGTATTCCACCTGATGAATGATAATAATTATTCAATTATAAAAACGTTGCCGTTGAATAATTTATAACAGGAGACCGTGAGTAGACTGCAGACGTTTATTTAGAAACGTATTACGTGTAGTACAATTATCTCGATTTATTTAACGTTCCGATACCCGTCTTACACATTTATAAGTATAATCACATCCGCAGTCCGATAGTAGTATAGAGTATCAACTACGTAAAAGCCGTTCTCGATAAGCGAGAATCATTTAATCTAACTTGCTTAAGATACGCAAACGTTGTGACGCGACGTAGCTCGATGAGGATCGACATCGACTAGTCTCGTCGGAAACAACGTGCGGTAACGATGACAGTGAGACAGTGAAGTAAATCTACGATGCACATATACCGACGGAGAGACCGCTCTCTCTGTGTCCGTCTTGTACGTTTTTAGGCCGTCCCTACTCGAATTTCAATGTATTCGCGATCAATGAAACCCTTAATTACATTCATTCCTCCCCCCGGCCAAAGCTCCGTTCGTTTAATTCCTTAGACAAATGCGACGATGATCGAGTCTTCTCTGAAAGGCAGATTAGAAACGAATCGTCCAAATATTTAGCTTACCTAATCGTTGATAATGATAGAAACTGCTGACTCGGTACCACCGAAGCAACTAGACCTTCTGTGAAACATCTTATCATTATTATTATTATTATTATTATTATTATTATTATTATTATTAATATTATTATTAACCGTCGACGTTACATTTAGATCGTTTATACAGGATAACGTATTTAATTAAGAAAGGAGACGTCCAGCGTCACTCAAATTGGACGAAACCAGCGTCCAGCGATTCGTTTGGCTCGGTTCTCCAAACGAGTTTCGTCGATTAATTAAACGAGAGCCGGCTATTTTGCTTGGCAGACCGCGCTGAAAACCGAGCCAGTCAAGGGACAAGAAATCAATCTTCCGCCTTGACACGCGAGCCGATTCGTTTCGGAAACGATCGACCGTTTTTATCGCAATTAATCGAAGTCGTTTTAATTGGGCCCCCGGTATACGTACGTCGCCTAACCGCAATTATTGGAAATCTCTCTCTCTCTCTCTCTCTTTCTCTATCTCCTTCTCTTGCTACATTTAGCATGAGATGCCGTTCCATGTTGTCGTTTCAATCGCGGATCAATTGAACTCTGGATTTGCGTAAAACGAACTGATAGTCGATATGCGACCTCGCATAATTCATTACCTGTTGACTTTAATGTGAAATCATATACCCGTGCGGCGAATTCCTTCCGAGGGTGAGTCGCGGTAAAATCGATAACGTAACGAGCGAACTGCGGATTTCATGAATCTCTGAGAATTGCACGAAAAACGAAAAACGTGATTGTATAAAAAAAAATATCAGAAACAAATTGGGTATCGCAATACTTGATTGAATGACTTAGGAAACTTTTACCGATATTTCATTTTTAAATTGATATCGTAGAACTACGCGATTTAACAACGAGACGTTTCATTTCGCGTTTGGATGAAGAATTGCTTGAAAATATTGTGAACTGTAATCGCGTGATCCAATCAAGCGAAGCTTGAAATTCGTTTAACGCGACGATAAAACGGCCGGTTTTTATAGTATATTTCCGTACTTTTCCATTTGCTAACTGTGTATCGACCCGGTTCGCCAGGGGTTACCTTGTATGTAAAAGAAGGGAGCAACCGGTTGCAACACGAGAGGAACACGTGTCGCCCATTAGATTCTAACAAATAACCGAATCGCAAAATCGGAGCCAAGTTCGTTCCGCGATTCGTCTTCTAATTCCTGACGTCGTGAATTACGCAGAGAATCAACCCTGAATAGGATTTCAATGAATTTCCATCGATTATTTAAACACCACGTCGCTGACAACAATATATCAAATTGTAATTTGTATTACGAAGGAGTTAAATCGATTCGAATGAAGCATAAGAACAGAAGTGAAGTATTGTACATTATGAAAAAAATGAAGGAATTGATAGTTTAATGAATTGACTCGACTGACAATTTGCTCGAAATACAGAAGCCTCAACCAGTCCCGAGCGATTTTGTACTTAGTTTAGCACCGACAGCGACGGACTGGAAGGTAGAGCAAATATTATTCGAGAAACAAGCAGGCTATGAAGCCATAGGATTCGAAGAGCGAAAATTTCCTTATTTGCACATACTTCCAGGGCTCGCGCGTAGGCCATTGACTTCGTTGAGAAACTAAAAACGTGGAGAACAATCATACATCGTGACAAAAGCTAAGAACCCATCGATTTTATGATAGTAATCTGACGACAGTAACGAATGAACGAATCGTTTCTTTAATTGGAGGAATCCAGTTGAATAATAATTAATTACCTTTGGACACATTTAGATAACATCACGTCGAATGTTCTTTCCTAATGATGATTAATGACGTCCCATATTTTCTGCTGAAAGAATGAAATATTATAAAATTTGTCGAGAATCAAGTATCGTGATTTAGAGCACGTGCAGGTTCTCGCAGCTCTTGCTTTTACTGTCCTTCAAACACATCTTGTTGAGTATCTCCCTGGCCGGATTCAAGCTCAGCACCGTCTTGCTACCGTGCAGTTTCGATAGCATCTTCTTCTTGCTGCCCTGCCGTTTCAGCTTCCTATCGCGGCTCTCCCGTAAACGTATCTGCTTCAACACGCCCACCAAAAGCTCGTCAACGTTGTACTGAATACCGCTAGACGTCTCGATGAACTTGCACTCCCTCAACGTCGCCAGTTGCTTGCCCTCTTTCAAAATAATTTTACATTAATATTCTTCGATAGGAAAAATTAGATTTATAAATAATTGTTACAAAAAATTGTTGAAGACGAGAAGATCGTTGCGAGATAAGTTAAGAAATTTGTGTTTATTGAGAATCGCGCGCGAATTTTATCTGAGAGTCTTACCGTTTGCTGTGATCGTGCGACTCTTAGCCAGGTCTGACTTGTTACCGACCACGATCACCGATCGTTCCTGCGTGTAATGCTCCCTCCACAAATAGTTTAGTATTTCCTCGGCCACCTGGAAACTCGAACGGGACTCGATCGAGTAAACGACGACGCAGGCATGCGGCTTGTAGGTGGATAACGAATTCTCCACCTACGCAGAATGATTCAGACTCTGATTCTCTCATCGAATTAATCGAAACTCTTATCCGACGCTTGATTCACCTCTAAATTCGGACGGGAATATCCACTTTCATTTTAATCGCAGGGATCAGTTAATGCGACCTAGTTAGTTAATTCTAAATTATACCGCGTCGACTCATTTTTCTCTGTTTCGTTTCGCGGCCGGTCTTGCAAGAATTTTAACTACGCGTGGGCGTGATACTGGTATCCGAGGTACTTACGCTCATCTCAACGTGCGGATGATCGATGAACACCATTTCCGACTCCTCGCCGTCCAGCAGGATCGACACCGTCTTCTCACCGAACTCGTCATCTGTCAAATAACGTCCGTGACACCAAAATACATGATCGATATACAAAGTATCAAAACGTTCGACTATTTCAAGTTTAAGTTGTATGAATCTTTACATAAAAACATTAACAAAGTATTAACAGTTATTTGATATTACATTAATAAATGGTACAAAATTTTAGAAATTTTGCGAA
>NW_017152577.1:844930-849805 GCF_001652005.2 Ceratina calcarata
TTCATTGGTTCAAATATTGGACACAGTTTTTTATTACATGTCTCAAGCTTTTAGCAAAGATCTTACAGCTCATACAATCTTAATTAGAAACAAATGAGGCTTGTTCTACCGAATTTGATGGAATTTCTTTAGGGATTTTCGTTGGAGGGGGACGTGTTTACGAGCTACTAAATGGAAGTTGCCAACGCGAAGATCGTATAATCTGGGTAATCAGTTACACAGAGCAATAATTGCCACCGTAATAAGCTTTGTTGCTTTCAATGTGCACAGCGACTATCCCGCTAACAATCTCTATTGATAGAACTACACGAATTCCCCATTATCGCATGTCGAGTGAATCGTGTTTCCCCGGAAGCTAAAGACGCCCTTCTTGGATACCGTAAATGAACCTTTTCTCGGGGTGCCGAACGCAGCTCCGTTAATAATGTAACTTCCAAGTCTAATCTCATTTTCCGGCAGTAGAAAATTGTTGAGAAAATGGCAGAGCGGAGATAAGGGGAGTCGTTTAAAATTAACTTTATATTAAATTGTTCATCACTTAACTGGAGACGATTGATAGATCGATTAAAAAATTGTTCGGAAACTGCTCAGTCGTTTCGCGAAGATAAGAGTTGCGATTTGCGGACTGCTCAGCTCCAAATTAATCGAATCTCGTTAATCTACCTTCTTCGACGGTTTATTACGAAAAGAATAATTAGTATAGCCGGTGACTGACTTGTTGATTAAAAGCGAGAATCAGTTCGTACGACGTTCGAACTGGTTCGGTCGTTAGAGACGCTCGTTACAGGTTTCGAAATCTTCCCGCGATCTCAAGCGTGCGATTGTAATTAATGCGCGACCGCGATGCGTCGGATTTCCACTGATTAAAATCGGTCCCTGAGGACTCCCATCGGTCGCGTGATGCTCAGATTCTAAAAATAAGTCACCCTCGCGGAAACCCTTCGAAGAGCCCTGTATTACGGTCGAGGAACGAAATCGTAAAAGTCTGCTTTAAGTTATGCTCACTCGAGCTTTAGCGTTGACATTCCCGGCTGTGAAGTCAGCCTGTCACGGTTCCCGGTTTCTCTATGCGTAGAAACGACGCGCCGAGCGTGAACGTATAAAGAGAAGTCGTAAAAGAAACAACACGAACCGGGAAGTGAACTCATACGTGAATAACCCCGAAGAAAGCGTAGTCGTGATTCGTTCCAAAGAGGAATCGTTAACTGCGTTCGAAAACCGTTTGCTTTAATGAAAAAAGAAAGAAAGAAAGAAGGAATATGGGACAAAGGGAGTGACCTCTTTCCGCCTCGCGTCTTTTATTAACTTCCACTCTACGCCTCCGTTCCCCGTAGGTGGAACTTAGTTATTGATACCGATTACGCGTCGAGAAATGAATTCTCTCCGGCGCTTACCCAGACTGGAGTCGTACGTATTGATGTACTCGCTGGTCATGAATTGAGAGACCAACGCGGTCTTCCCGACCTCGGAATCGCCGAGCATCACCACCAGGTACTTCGGTATTTCTTCCATCTCCTCGCTCTCTATGCTGTCCGCCCCGACGCCTTGTCCACTGCAGCAGGAACCGTCGAACGGCGATCTCTCCCCGGAAACGTTGCTGTTTCTATAATAACCATTAGAATTACATCGTTAGGTGTAAAATGGAATTTGTTTCGAACAAGGGTAAGAGTAATTGGCTTTTGATATTGAGTCATCTGCCTCGGCTTAATAAACGTCTAACTAGTTACAAGAGAAATCCCATTAAACAATCTTTGAACAAGAAGGTCTCGCTCATATCCAAACTTTCGACACTCCGCAATAATCCTATTAACTTTCAGATCATACTCCTTCCTAACGAAACTGAAACATCCAAGAAACGTACCCATCTCACAAATTGCATTACGACACCTATCACCCGACCCGAATCCGAAACGAGAATGTACTAGCAATATTTATTTCGTTACTCCACCGGAACTTTAAATAGATATAAAAAATCGATACGATGTTATATAGGATGGTTTCGAGAACCGGGCAGAAGCTTTTGGCATCGAGAATACTGCGATGCGCATGCAATTGGCGTGACTCACGACTGGGAGATCTGCGAGATTATTTATTACCCTAAACACAATGCTATTACTGTGTCTGTTTAAATACAATACTTTCCATTAGACAGGTTTTTAGATTACTTTAACGATTTCGTCCTGGCAACGCGCGGCTGTACGTGTCACGTGGATTGAACGAAACGTATTTACATTTTAACCGTATGAAACGACAGGAGACAGTCACGAAAATAAGAGTCGTAGAATTTCTGGGCTAATCCAATGTCGGCCGTGACAGCTGGTCCAGTGGTAATATCGATTGCAGAATTCTAATAAACTCTCATCGACTCTCTATCCGTCCATTTTCGGTCCGTTGAATAAACCACGATTACGTGTAAATCATCCGAAAATCGTGCTACTAAATATATTTTTCTGCTCGCTTCAAAAACGGCGAAACAGAGAAAAATGTAACAAAAAAAAAACGTAGTAAACCGGAGGAAATATAGGGAGCTCACGGTTCTGCGAGCCAACATTTTTTATGGTACGTGAGCTTGAAAACACGTGCTATTGCAACGCGTAAATACATACCTGACGAAGAGCTAAATTAAAAAAAGAGAGAGAGAGAGAGAGAGAGAGAGAGAGAGAGAGTAATGGAAGTCATCTGAAAAAGCAGGGAAAAATAGATACACCCTTTAGATTGCACCCTTTGTACTCGAGATCCATCGAAGTGCTTCTCCGGCAAAAAACGGTACGATGGTTAATGGGAGGAGGAGATGTTCGAGTCGAATGTTTTTCTCCGTCACCGGTTTCGGAGCTAAGAGGATAGAGGAATCGATTCTAAAACTGAATTTCCGACAGGACATTACGCGAGGCATTACGCAAATCGGTACAAGTTCCCCGGATTTTCTCGACGCTCGATTAAACGCCGGCTGGTTCGATGAGACGAAAAGAAAGTGGCCAGATAGAAATCGAAATCGAGCTTTTTCATTATGCAATTCGCGATTCTCCATTCTGTAAGTCGTTTTCAATTTGGAATAACTGCGTGCTTTCGCACGGTTAATCCCATTCGACCTCTGTTTACATAAATTTCCTGCATTCTTTATAAAATACGCCCGATGCTGTTTGCGAGTTCGTTTTAAACTTGAATTGTTATCGCGTTCCAGAATAATTTGCCCTGTTGCTCGGGGTCTGAAAGCTGGTTTACGATTAATTGAAGAGGATTATTCTTAATCTTGAATTTGAATGAGGTTTTCGCTAGGCTTTATCCTCGGATAATTCCGTTCCGTGGCGAAAAGTTTATTTAGTTGGAAAAGTTTATTCGATTTAGGGCCTTATCGATCGCGCGCCGCGCCGGGTAGCTAATCAAATTTACGTGCATGATGCCGGGCACAAAGAGAGCACGAGCCTAAAAGGAGCCATTGAAACAGCCAGAGCGAAGTAAGCCTTCTTTGAACGAAACAGGGTTCTGAACCTACAAACGGGAAATGCTTTTTCCCAGATTTTCTCTCCACTCCTGGGCGAAATCTTTTTTTTCCACGCGCTTAAAAACATTTTCGAAAAATACGTGAAGTACCAATTTTTCTCCGTTAATTGAATCGATCCATTGACGATTAAACTTGGCACAGTGGGCGACCACGTGGGACTCCGAACGAGAAAACCGACGCCCAATTTGTTGTTATTGAACGCTCAAAAATCTCCATCAAAGGGGTTGGAAATTCCGCGTTCCCAATTGCATTGACACGTGTACGAAAGTCGAGATCCGGCTTTCGCGTCCGCGCAATATTTAGAATCCTAATGACTTTTGCTGTACACATCGGCACGTGCGAGAAGCCATCGACTGTGCACCAAGCTCGGTCTTATTTTATTTATAATACCTTTGTGCGCACTGTTTAAAGTCTGCGTCAGTACGTTGTCTCCTCTGAATACCGCGTTAATTCCTTTGTCCATTGTACTTTGCGCTGGAGATAACCGAACGAAATATGGTAATTTATATAGAGTCACTATTGAGAAAAGAAGGATTCCTCGTTTTTGATAAAGCCACGCGCTGCACTCCAGACTGGGAGAACAATGCGTCGCGCGTTCCACTGGGCTTTGGCACGCGCCAGCACGTGCGTCCACAAGAAGACGAAGTTATATATATATACGAATATAAAACGGTGGTGAGGGAATAACCTGGATGGAGTATAACAGAACGAAAAATCACTGCAAATATTTACACGGCGTCTATTTGCAGAGAAACGCATTCGCCGGGGATCTGCGGGATACAACGTAATAATTCGCGTAATAGCCGAGGTAATAACCGCTGCGGTGGAGGTAAAACACGCCCCAAGAGTATTTTTTTTTATAGCTCAGACACAATGGACGGTGCGTTTTCCCGATGATCGAGCTTCCATCGACTTTTATTGCTCCGTTTTGGACGCCTTCTCTTTTCTAAAGGGAAACGTGAATTCACGTGGATTAAAAGCGCTCCGAGGGAGAGATTAAACGGCGCGTTTTAACGCAACGAATTTCCATGGAAGAATATGTACTCTCGTACGCTAAATCAATTCCCCCTGTCGGATAAATCTTTCGGGTAAATGAAATGAAATTAAATCTTAATGAGAGATCTGCAAGTCCGTTAGAAAAAGTATGTACGGGCGAGGTATTTCTCTTGGAATTTTTCCGCGGAATAAAAATGAAGAGCGCTCGATCTTCATTGAAATCGTTCGGACTTCTGGCCCTATTTTCTTTTAAGGATGTATTGGCTATACAGTCAATCCCAAAAGTTGATGTACCTTAGAAAAACGCATTTCCTATAATTAAAAAGAAATCAGACATCGGAAGAATAATGCTAATAATAAATAGCTATGTGCTAAAA
>NW_017152577.1:850624-854767 GCF_001652005.2 Ceratina calcarata
ACGTCTGATTTCTTTTTAAAAAATGCGTTTTTAAAGTGCATAAGCTTTTGGGATTGACTGTATAACCAATACATCCTTAATCGAGACTTCGAACTCTCCCGTGGAATTTGGTGAGCGATATGTTTCTATAGGGCACATAAATCCATGGCCCGTGAAAGGTTGATGAGAAACAACGGAAACCTTTCGCGTGAGTAGAACTTCTTCCAGGCCTTCGCTCCCTGTGGGATCTCCCACGGAGGTCTAACGAGCAGAGACCGTGAGCAACTGCGCGACTATTTTCGGATAGTCGCAAACTTTCCAGGGAATTAACTCGCTGAGACTATGGCGCAGCTTCTGTTATCTCAAACGTTATTGAAAATTAATGCGTTTCTTCGGGACTTGAGAATTTTCTCTTGTTGGTAAAGCGGTAGATCAGCCTTGGACGAGCTCGTAGTAGAAATAGCGCGGCCGTCATTCCGTTACAATGGATATATGTGAAAGTACTATTCTAGAGCTTTGGCAGTGGACTGGCTTGACGAGCGTCATACGGCAGATAATTAAAGAGTCGAAATCAAAATTTTCGAGCGATTAATTCCGACCGAGTTCGACACCGGCTGACAATTATCCGTACAAATGCGTTTATCCCTCGAATCTGACCAACGCGTTTTGGATCCCGTCCACGAGGCGTGAAAATTCGATTCCGCGACGCTCGTGAATCATCGATCGCAACCCTAGGAATCGGTTCTTCAGGATTCAGTTGTGACTCATTCGGTACGGAAAGTCAGCTTTTAAATTTAGTGAACAATCATCTTGGTTGAAAACGTTTTCGGGAAAAAAGGATGAAAATCTGGCAGAAATCCAAGCCAATTTTTCACCGTAAACGCCGTTTAGGTGAATCAATTCTATTTCTTAAATATGAAATCTCATTGTGTGCAACGTTCTAACGTTTCGAGACGAGACGTAAACGATTATGACAGCTGTAAATCCTTCGACGATTAGGATTAAGGCGGTGCTAAACAGTTTCATCGCCGTCATTTGGGATTTACGATATGTGAGGGAAGAACATTGACTCAGACGAGTCGAGACGCATACGTGGCCAGCCGGGACGGGATTCCACGAATACTTGGGTCGTAAAAGCCGCCAAACGCGCGAAAGATTTTTCACCCATCCTCCCCGGGCCTCGGTCGCACCCCCTGCATCGTCACCGTCCCCGGTTCCCCTCCCCGCGGTTCTCCCGGTTTAGAATAACCCAAAGCTCCGGCGTTCGGTCCATTCCATTCGTGAGTTTGATACCGAACCGTACACGTGCAGTCAGTTCTTCTGTAGCGAACTATCCCCTGGACTAACGGGAACCTTTTCATTCGATAATGGAGGTAGCTAAAGGTGCGTGGAAACAAATTCAATTGGACACACGATCCCTTGCCTTCCCTTCTCGCATTCTAACTCGATTCCCATAGACCCACGCGTCTCTTTTATTTGATTTAAATTTTTAACTTTTCTGTCAATTGAAATTGTCTGTAAATCTGTGAAATTTTTAAACGCATGAACATAGTTCAGAAAATTTAATAATTTTTTCCAATAAGTATGATTCTAACACGGACTGAGCTAACGAAAGGGTGACACGTAAATTTGATCAGCAGTGAACGAGAACGCGGACAGTTTGGTAGCGCAGTCGATGAACGTCACTGCCGAGACGAAGTCAGTATCAACGATGAAGTCTGTACAGAGCGTGCAGACGAAATCGGTGGTGGAATCGTCGACGTCGATCAAGTCTGTCTCAGCGTCGTCGACCAGGTCGCAACAGTCGATGGAGTTCGAGGAGACGATCGAGTACAGCGATTAGAACCACCCCGGAATCATCGTCATCAATCCTGGACATGGCCAAGAACGGGGAGAGTAGACGTCCTGCATCCTCGAGACACTCCAAATGTGAAAATAATCATTGAAAGACGTTGTTTAAAAAACCCCATCGCGTTCCCGCAAACTTCAGAAGAGTTCAACCGAGCCGCGTTTTAAAGGGAAAATCGAGTTACACCCAAGCGAAGAATGTCTTCATGCGTCCCGCATCCTTGATTCTGATTGCGAAGAGAGCGTCGCGTGTCGCGAAAGGATGAAACGGATTGGAGATCGTTTAAAGAAAATCTACACCGACGTTATTTCTGTGAAGACTTGGATTGAAGATTGGGACTCAAGATTTTTGTGAATCGAGACAAAGGGAGACGGACACGTCGAGAGGTCATTACAGAAATAACCGCGGCACGCGTGATAATGAAAATAAAAGGAGAAAAACAGAAAAACGTTTGGAAGCCACGAGCACTGGCTCTCCTCCAATCGGCGCGGTTCACCGCCAACCAGCAGACTTGTCCAAAGAAAACAAGATTTCTCTTGTCCATATCCTCCCCAAGGTCCTCCTCATGAATCCCTCCATCATCCCCGACCATTTATCTTTGTATAATAATATGTTTGTACAATAAAGTTTCTAAGATATCGTTCTCTGGTTCTGGTTCAATGCTTCATCGCCTCAGCACTGTTCACCGAGCGTTTGTTATTTAAACGATGCGCTTCAGAATTTCAGAACAAACATTGGAAATTCTAAATACTTGCAGATCCCTTTTACAGATTCTTCAGAAATTGTTCGAGCACCCCTCGACTCCTTCGCAATTTGAAAACTTATTTAATGTTAAAATGATTCTCCATGCGTTTCTGTAAAAATCCGTCCTTTTTTTTTTGCATTAGATATCTTTTCCAGTAGTTTTTATTCTGATGGGAATAAAAATTTAATCTCTGAGTGAAGAAGCTACGGGTTGCGTCAAACTTCATCACATTTAACCTTTCTCCCTTCGTTATAGGATTGAAAAAAGGAATCATCGTTACAGGAGTGAGACCAGTCGTGTGTCGATGTCGCGTTCGATATCCAATTAATTTCACTGGATCGCAAACCGTGATCACCGTTTATGCTCTTATCCGACGTCTTGCCCTCGCGTGGGCTGTCTTCCGAATGAAAGTGGGAATCGGACGACGTAAGTGAGATTAAATTTCGCTGCGAGACTAACTAAGACGATTCTCGTCTTTATTCCATTGGTCGCCAGTAAGTGGTAAAAGGTGGGAAAGAGGGAAGGCTGTTTCCGGTTCGAAAATAAAGGTGTCGTCGATCAATTCCTTCACAGCGAGGCGGTGGCTCGCTGACACCTGGAGCATATAAATTAAACGGGCGATCGGAAGAGGAACGGATTGGAGCGTTTATTAAGCAGGACCGGAAGTTCAGGTAGAGATATGAAGATTTATAAAAGCAATTTCACCGGCGAGCGAACAAATGGAGATGGATCTTGTTTAAAATAAACGATCTGGAAAAGCGAGTTTCGCAAAGAGAAATAAACGTCGAAGCGTTCACTTATACAACTGGATCATCCGAAGTTAAACAATAAAATGAATTTAATAATACGACCGGGTTTCGCCATTTATCAAAATGCCAAACCGAGAGTGAAAAGTCAATTGTTGAAAACATAAAATTTTCTCCTCGGCCGTTTCTTCCGTTCCGCGATGCAGTCTGGATTTCATCGAAATTAAGCGGCGAGGGAAAGTTGCGTGCGATTCGCCAAGTTTCGAGTTTACGAGTTCCGAGTTCCGGCGGATGTCAACTTAAATCGACAGGGAAAGTTCCGATACGGAGAATCGTAGCGTACTCTGGAAACTTTCTGTGCCCGTTCCACCCACTGAGTATGAATATCGATGAACCAAGAGAAAACACGCGGTGACAATTTCTAATAATTTTTCTCGACGCCCGAGGACAGAAAGTTGGCAATCGGTCGTTGGCAATCGAACGACAGAGATTTAGGAATCGTAAAATTAGTTCAGGTCCCCTTAGTGGCGTGGCGTAACGAGCCCGGAACATTTCCTCCACATTTTCAAAGCGAAAAACTCGTCCCGGGGCTTCGTAACATAATATCAAACAACACCCATAACGACGCATCTTTTTGTCATATCATTTCAGGAAGCAAGGCAAAGTTATTACTCGTATAAAGCATCACTCGGTTTTCATTGTATAAAAAATGAGTCGCGTTTTTGGCGGCCATCTCTCATCAAGGTTGTACCAACCCTTAAAAACAATGACAAAACACTGAAATTTCAACAATTACTAGATATTACATTAATAAAACACGGTAT